>NC_025996.2:135379073-135631573 GCF_000442705.2 Elaeis guineensis
TTTATACTTTCTACTCAATTTTTTTGCTCTCAACACTTATTCCTGGACTCCCTATTTATAGATAAATTTTTTACCTTTTTTTGGTAGGAAAAAGAGTCATAAAATTCTTAAAAAATATATTAAACACTTAAGAATTTTCTTGACTGTCGGATGAAGCTTGGACCACCCAGATCTGATCAAAAATCACTATTTAAATCTTTCTTATAGTCGGATTCACTCTCAACCATCCGATCGTGCTTTAGATTGAATTTTGACCGTCGGATGGTGCCTTTTATCTCCTTAACCAAGTCAGGAATGATGCTGGCCATCCAATCGTGTGATGGATTGAGTTTTGCCCGTTGGACCATGTAAAATCATCTCAGCCCATCATAAGCTACGCTTGTAGACTGCGAAAGATTTTCTGTGGATCGCACCCTAATTTTGTGGACCAAACGGTCGGTCTACTATGCATCGAAGGCTATAAAAATTATTTTTTAGGATATTTTAGCTTGATTTTTGCTTTAATTTTTATCTAAAAAATAAAAAAAAATATGTATTAAATTTTTTAAATTTTTTTATTATTTTAATATTTAAATTACTCAATTAAATCAACATCTATTTTCTATAAATATGTTCTAATTTTATTTTTTTTAAAATTATTTATTTTTGCAAGAAAATTTAATCTTTTCATGAAATTAGATTTTTAAGAAGATGTTAGCACCATAAATTATCAAAAATATCTATAATAAATATAAAAATATGTCACTTATCATGAGTCTAGCAATGAGTGCTTCATATTCTGTTCCACTATTTGAAGTGTTAAAATTGAATCTTAAAGTATGCTCGATGACAACACCTTCTGGATTGGCTAGAATCAAACCAGCTCTATTTTCTTTTGAATTTTATGCTTCATCAATATGTAGCACCCAATAAAAAAAAAATTCAATATTTTTTGGACTTTCTGAGATATGTTCTTCATCAGGAATAGAACATTCCATAATAAAATCAGTTAATATTTGAGCCTTCAACAAAGATCGAGATCGATAATGAATATCAAATTCATTTAATTCAATAGTCCACTTGGCTACTAGACCTAAAGTATCAGGTCATTGCAAGACTAACTTCAAATATTGATAGGTTAGAACAACAACAGAATGAGCTTGAAAATAAGATCGAAGCCATCTAGCCGATGTAATAAGAGCATAAATCATCTTTTCAGTTTTAGAATATCGAGTTTCAATATCTCGAAGTAATTTGCTAGTATAATAGATTGGTTTCTATATTTCTGCATCATCTCAGACTAAAATTGAGCTAACAGCATTAGTTGAAATATATAAATGCATAAATAAATTCCTCACCTTCAACTAGTATTGATAGTAATGAAGCTATGCCAAAGTATTTCTCAAGGTCATTGAAGGTAATTTAGTATTCATATGATCAATTAAAATCTTTGATTTGCCTCAAGATTTTAAGCAAAGAAAGATATTTTTCGATCGATCTAGATATGAATCGATTGAGCAATACTATCTATCCAATAAGTCGTGGTATCTCTTTTATTGTCCTTGGATGTTTCATCTCAAGTAGCACTCGAATCTTCTTAGAATTAGCTTCGATTTCTCTTTAAGTTACGAGAAAATCCAAAATCACTCCAAAGACTTCTTTTAGATTGATAATATGCCGATCTAATTTAATATTTTTTACTAACATATCATCAATGTAGACCTCTATATTATGGTCGATTTGTTGCTTGAAGATTTTGTTGATTAAGCGTTAGTATGTGGCACCTACATTTTTAAGATCAAAAGGTATCATTTTATAGCAATACAAATATCTTTGAATCACAAAGATCACATTTTCTTCATCCTTAAGTGTCATTCTAATCTGATTATAATCAGAAAAAGCATCCATGAAGCTCAGTAATTTATATCTCGAAGTGGCGTCAATAAGTTGGTCAATTCTAAGAAAAAAAAAGCTTTTTTTTGGATAGATTTTGTTAATATCGATATAATTAATACAGATTCTTCATTTTTTATTTATTTTTTTGACCATAATAATATTTACAATTCACTTCGGATATTATGCCTCTCTAATGAATCCAGCTTTCAAAAGCTTATCAACTTCCTCATCTATTGCTTTTTACCTTTTCGAGATGAAGCTCCTTTTTTTTTATTGCACTGGCTCATACTTTGGATCAATATTTAGCTCATGTACAATGATATCGGTAAAAATTTTTGATATGTCAGAAACTGATCAGGCAAAGACATCAACGTTTGTCTGAAGAAAAGATATCAATTTTACTCTCAAATCAGATTTTAATTGAGATCCGATCTGAACAGTTTTCTTTGAATCTTCATCTAAAGGAATAGTAATAAGCTATTCGATTGATTCTCCTCAATTTTTGTTGATCTCAATTCTATCTTTTTGATCAAATATTTCAATTAGTAGAGCTTCTACTGATTTTTTCATCTTTATCGCTATCAAGAAGCACTACCTAACAAGTACTTGATCTCCTCACATCTCTCAACTCCATCCTTTGTTGGGAACCAAATTAACAAATGATAAGTGAAGACCAGAGGGTATTGAATCTAGATCGGCCAATAATAGTATTATAAATTGACGCAATCAAAAAGGTAAGCTGCACAGTTGATTGACGGAGTTCTTTCTTTGTAGTGACTGGTAGGGTGATCACTCCCTCCACAGCTATAGAATCTCTAAAGAATCCGACCAACAAAGGCCGATCTATTTTTATTGATTTAGCATGTTCATTTTTTGAAATACATCATAGAACAATACATCAGCGGAGCTTTTATTATCAACTAATATTTTTCTTACATCATATTTTTTATTATCATAGAGATAACAACAGCATCATTATGAGGAGTCTGAACTCCTTGAACATCAGTATCAGAGAATAAAATAATATTATAAGTATGTTTTTGCTTTGGGGAAGGGCTTTGAGCTGCCCCTGTTGCCCCTTGAGCTCCATCGAGAATTGAGATCATGTTGATGACCTCAGCAACAGGCTTATTAAGCTCATGTTTATCATCGAGCCTCTGGCATTGTTCGGTACCTTGACTTACCCGATCTCGAATATATTTACTAAGATAACCTTGATGGATTATTGCTTTGATTTCATCTTTAAGATGTCAGCCCTCTTCAGTATCATGGCCATAATCTCGGTGGAAGCGGTAGTACTTTCTTATCTCTTTTTACTGGTGGGGCTTTCATAGGATTAGGTCGGTGAATATGTCTTTGGTCCTCGATCTCCACCAATATTTGAGTTCGAGTAGATAATGAGGTATAGGTGTCAAATCACTGAGATGGGCTTCTGACCTTGAATTTTTTTGAGACGGTTAGAATTGTTTTACTGTTGATTTCTGCAGTCTTCTTCTCGAGGCCGTTTCTTTTTGTTCTTTTCTTTCTTTGCCTAGTAGACTATGTTTTCTTCTTCTTCAACTTGAGCATACTTTTGAATTCAGACCAACATCTGCTCGTAGGTGTCTAGATATTCTTGTTAAGGGAGAAGATCAATTGATTGCTTCAGAGTCCTTGCTTCAAAGTAGCCATTGCAATGGATTCATTGAAGTTTTTTGCTTCTAATGTGGCGGCATTAAAGCATGCCACATACTCTCGGAGAGATTTGTCCTCTTATTATTTAATAATAAAAAGACTATTAATATTTTTTAGATGGATCTGGTTATTACCCAAATAAGTGATGAACAGCTTTGTCAACCATTTGAAGGAGGAAATAAATCTTGGCTAGAGTCTAGAGAATCAAATTCTTGCAGATTTTTTTAGGATAATTGGGAAGGCGACATAAAGTAGGGCATTAGACGCCCCTTGTAACCTCATGACACCCCTGAAGCCTTCAAGATGATCTAGGAAATTAGTGGAACCATCAAACGATTCCACTATTTGCTTCTTGAATCAGGACAGAATCGGTTTATTCAAATTTTTTTAAGAAAAAGAAGATCGCAGATTGAAGTCTCTTCTACTTTGGGGATGGGTTTCAGGCTGCACTTCCATCAATTTTTCTTCAAGATCTTGAATCTTCTATTTAAGACCTTCCTCTCAATATAATTTTCTACTATGTGAAGTGGATTTTTCTTCGAAAGAATGATCGATGTAGGTAGAATAATGATCACAACAAGGATCTTGATGAATTGGCTGCTAGGTGTGATGAGACTGAGCCTCTTAAGAGGCTGCTTCTTACTATTACTCTGTGGTATGCTGGAACTATGGTATGGTAGTAGTGAGAGCCTAGACCTACTGAACTAGAAAGCTAAATTGTTGTGGATCAATTGTGATTGAAGATTGTGTATTCTCTTGTACGTTTTCTAAAGAAGATGTTGCAGATAGAGGGTGGTTTTACCCCTTCCTATTCACCATATCCACCAAACATTTTCGGGACCGACCCTTTCTATAGTGCCAATCTATTGCTGTAAGGCTCTAGAGGGAAGTAGGCAAGATCAATGCTGGATCGAGCTAGAGTGCTATTGAGAATTAGATCAATGTAGACCATGAGTAAATCTGTAAAAAAAATCCTAAAACCAGTGGGATACCCTTTAGTTTAGGACCCTCCAATATTTAAGTCAATCGAGGCCTTGAGAACAGATAGTGAAAATAAAAAAAATTGGAAGGCAAGAAGAGAAATTTTAAATAAGCAGCATGATGACTCTTGCTTTCTTCAGTGAGAGAGCTAAAAAAGTTTCAGCAGAGTTTCAGCTCTATGAGTTATGGTTTATCCCTTGGAGAGTACCTTATCCCTCTTAATTTATATAGAGGGGGACTTACTTGGGCTGTTAGACCATTAGGAGAGTTTGTTAAGCCATTAATAATTTATTAGGTCATTAGTTTGTTATAACAAAATGACCAGCTATATGGAGATCATAAGTTGTTTACCCACGTGGTGATTAGTTATAGTATAGTTGGAAGATAGCTGCTGTTGAGTTGGACGATAACTGTAACGTAACCGTCTATGTTTTAAGATCACATCGGTTCTGGATCGATGTCCCTAATGGTAGATTGGTAAATAGTTGAGTTGATCATCATGTTTTATCAAGAATCAACTTTGATCAGTTCAGATCGATATAGAGTTGAGCTAAGGGTTGAAGCAATCGATATTTAGCCGATCTGACTTAGAAGTATACTTTGATCAATATAATTCTCAGATAACTTTGATGTTGCCACATGACTCGATGATGAGATCAATTTATATGTATCAACAGCACTAGCAATATATTATCTAGAGTGTAGAAAAGAAAGTTTTTGAAAACTAATAATAATTCTTTTTTGCATTAACCATCAAAAATCAATATAATATGTGATAACACACATAAAACCTTGACCATTACTAGCTATCCATATATCTGAAGTTAAACAAATTTTTGGAACCATTTCAAAATAAAAAATTAATTGCTTTGAATAATCATGAAAAACTTTTAAAGCATCAGCTCAGATTGTACTTTGAGAAACATTTTGAAAAGAGGGATATAGAGCCTTTTTTTCAAATACTGGATTACCAGCTAACATAAAAGGTTGTTCATCTTGAATTATAAATTTACCTAATTCTTGCAATTAATATCTTGAGAATAATGGAATGTACCTAAACTATGAGAATTGAGAGCCAATTGAGTTTGCATACAAGCATCCATATCTTTTTTAAGGTGCATATCCCTATGTCACTTGATATGTGTTGTTCCATCAAATATTGTGTAACTCAAAAATTATTTACAACATTTGCATTGAGCTTGTCATAATAATTCACCTTTTTCTTCTATGGTGACGACATCGAATATGTCCCAAACAACACTAGGTTGGTTTTTCACCCTTTTATTAGGATTGAAACTTGAAGCATCAACGGTTGGTTGGGAGCTTTTATCAGCTTGCGAGATAAATTAGGGATCATTGAATCCCTCTTGTGTTAAATCAATATGATCATACTCATTTGATATTTTTTTATAATAGAAAATGAAAGATATTTTATGATTGGAGTATTTGAATATGAAATAGAAATGAAATTGAAAACTATTACAAATAAGAAGCTAAGATAATTGGAGAATTAGAGGATTTAGTGTTGGGAATAGTGTCCCAAAGCCAATTGTCAGTCTGTTGACGGTTGTGCTCCTTTTGTATTAGTACATAAATTATAAATAAATAAAAATTATTTTGATATTTTTTCATCATAAATGTTTCATCTTCTAATGAACTCCTGTGT
Source organism: Elaeis guineensis (assembly GCF_000442705.2). Lineage (NCBI taxonomy): Eukaryota > Viridiplantae > Streptophyta > Magnoliopsida > Arecales > Arecaceae > Elaeis > Elaeis guineensis. Next base: position 135,385,270 of record NC_025996.2, read on the forward strand.
TGTGGTGAAGTCCTTAGGACTATTTAGACTCGACAAAGGAGGATTTGTCGCTTAGTCCTTAAACCTGTTCGCGATCAAATGATACGTTGTTACCAAGGACGACAACGTTTATCGAGCATAGGTCATTGTGTGCCATATGGGTTGGTTATCCTCATAACCAAGGAGTGTGGAGACACTGGTATGGCATACAGGTGAGATATAATGGTACATCTGCACTGAACGTAACCGACTCCGGAGCTATTTTTGCTGTCAAGATTTACTCTGATGGGATATGGGTATAAATATCCCTCCGACCTGAGACCGCCATGGTGACTTGCAAGCAACTCACTGCACTTAGGCACTGGACTACCTGAATTTCTAATTCAGTGACGGAAGGCTGCTGGGTGTAGTCAAGTACTTGACTTATCGGTGCATGTGTCAAGATGGGATTGACCACTCCAGTTTAGGAGCTGTGTACAGTCATGTTTTAATTTAGCAAAACCTTGGTCAGGGTAGTCCTAGTGAGGAGTCACAGGACTAATTGAGTTGAGCACGATTCGGATGATCTCATCAGGGTTGACAGTTTAACCCTGAGTCATCCTAAACACAGGGGTCAAAAGGGATGAATTATACGGTAACCATATTCACGGAGGTTCTGAATATTGCGATTGTGACTATTCGACCTATCCGATCGTCGGGTACCATTGCTAGATGGTCACTTCGATTAGTACAGGAATTGATTCCTGTGCTACCGGCTTAGGTTCGAACCTGCGGGGTCACACACATTAGAGGTTCCTTTCTGATCTGATGGCTGATTATGAGTCTTATGTATCTGAGACTCTATGATTGAGAATTAGGATTCTCTGATCATGAGTTTCACACATTTTGGGTATCAGGGTCAAAATTTTGAATTTCAAATTTTGAATTTGAAATTTGAACTCTTCGATCAAGGTTTCATATTGATGGACTTTGATACCCGATTGCCCATCGGATTTGGACTCAATAATTATGAGAGGTTTTATTAGTGATTTGATCACTAATTAACTTAATTTGATTGAGTAATTATTTTTGGATCAAGTCCAATTGAATTGGATTCAGTTGGGTTTCACCCGATTAGGTTAAGAGTTGACCTAATCGTCGAGATGGTTTGGTCCCTGATTTGATCAGGGATTGGACTTAGTCAATTTTTGATTTAATTAAGATTTTATTGAGCCTAATTAAACCTAATTAAGTTAGATTTAATTTAGTCTAATTGTGCTTAACCTATTTTGATTAGGTTGGTTCAATTAAGATCAAACCACCATTTGAATTTGAATCCCTGCACCACCTTAAATCTCTGCGCCCATTTGAATTCACGAGAAAAAACTTCTCGTGAATTTTTTCTCACGCAAAGCCCTTCTCACACCCACTCTTGTGCGCCAATATTTGGATAAAGATGATTAGTTAGCCATTCAAATTCAAAGCATGTTTGAATTTGAATGGATAACTTATCTCTTGCGCATACATGACATTATCCACTTTAGCGCCCCACATCTCACATGAGAAAGAGTTTCTCATGAAACCTTTCTATGCACAAAGCAGACTCGCACCTTCTCTTCTCACACCCAAGTGGATAGGGATGAGTTGGTTTTAGTTTGAATTTAAATTTGATTTGAATTCAAATGTGTAACCACTTGTCTTTATCCTCTCAAGCGGATAAGACACGTTTTGAACTGTTTTAAAAGAGATAGGGAGCTGGGGCGTGCGTAGAAAAATTTTGAGAAAGAAAGTGGGGCATGAGGAAGCCTTGTGCGTGAGGTAAAGGTCCAAAACCTTCCGAGAGAAAAAGAAAGAAAAGAAAGAAATTGGGTGCAGGGTTTTTGGTGTGTACTCTAGGGTTTCTACCTAGGGTTTGGGAAGTGAGATTGGTATGCCACGAGTGTCGTGAGTCCACCAAATTTCAGAGAGAGATCCATCAGCCTCTCAACCAATCGTGCAGATGATCCAGAGTATTCGAGGAGTCAGCACACATCGATCGAACGAGTTCGATCAACATCAGCCATCAAAAGGGTAAAATCACGAACTAGCATTCGTGAGGAGCCGATCAGATGGAAGCTTCGTGTGGATGATCCGCAGAGGTCAGACACTAGTGTAGCTGCGACGTGATGATCAGAGCCCCCCAACGGTGATCAGATTGTGGTGATCGACTATCCGCAAAAGGTGATGTGTTCTGAATACAGTACAGTAAAAAGTTTACTGTTTCAAATTTGAATTTCAAATTTAAATGCATGCTGTTGTATCATATTTAGATCCTAGTGTAAGGTTAATTAGTATTAATTAATGAGATTAATTAATAATTTCTCTGTAAAATAGTAATTTTAAAAAAAATTTAAAATTACCATTGTGCCCCTGCACTGAATTTTTGCTTCATTTAGAAAATATGAATATAGTTGAGTTGAGATAAGAGTTCAATAGAATTTGTTGTGATGAAAATGATTATGATATGTGGTATTTATAGATGTTGAAATTAATTATATGGACCAAAAAGTTCTCACAAACTAGCTGTCTATAGCCATTAGAGGGAATAATTATATCCTTTAATAAAAAATAAATATATAATTTTTTTTGACTATATGGACCAAAATATTCCTAAAACTAGCTGTTATATAGTTGTTGGGGGTTAATTTCATCATTTTGACCAAAGTTGACTGTTGGTACCATCTGGGCCCAATTAGGGCCCTCTCCTAGCCAGTCCAGATTATTCCTAATCTGGGCCTATCAGGGCTTCAGAGCCGGATCAGATCAAAGTCGGGTCCATTTTTACAAGTAATGTGCCAGGCCCTATCCTGGGCCCTCAAGGACCAAGTAGGGCCAAGCTCAAATAAGAATCAGAGCTAGGTCAAGCTGGGTCTAGGCTGACGGGCTCAATTTTCAACTTCTATGGGTGATGGCCAATGACCTACTAGAGAGGGGAGGGGGGTTGTTAAGTTGAGGTGAGGATGAGAAACCCTAGAGACACCATCACTTCCTTCCTTAAGTGCCAAATCGAGATGAAATGAGTTGGAGGCCACAAGATGGATTAGGGATTTAAGGGGTGAGATAGAGAAGTAATATTGGAAAATGTTAAGGATACCTAAGGTAGTAAACATAATATATCATATAATATATAATATGTTTATTAATTTAAAATTTATATAAATGGATTTGGACCAAGCTTGGGCTTAATCGATGTAAATCTGAGCCCAACCCATTTAAAAGACATGCATGAGTTTTAGGCTCTATCTGACTCATCGGATTGAAAAATCAGACAACCTGATTCTAAATGTGCCAAGCTCATGCAAGCCTTTCAGGATTTGAGTATGTTTATGCTTAAGTAATAAAACCAGAAGCAAGCATTCAAAGTGGCTCAATCAATCTAGTTTTAACCCATCTCTTACCTATCTATGCTTACATTCGATGAGAGGAGAAATCCAAACCCTGCATTTACTCCCATTATTTAGTTGCCTAACCTTAGTTTTAAAAATCATCCATAAGAATTTTTGGATGCATGTCCAAAATTAAACTAGAGTATCTTTTTAATAATTGATCTAGATATTTCTAAATAAAAAGCAGTTATAACTTTTGAAATAAAAAATTTATGTTATTGATTCCAATTTATGGTGTTTAGATTGTCTAAATATATATTATAATTTATTTATGTTGAAGATCTACTGTAGCAGATATGAGATCAATGATAATAAGTTAAACAATGAGTAAAATTATGTTGTCTATTAATAGTATAATAAATATCAAAGTCTATTTGTGTTGAAGATTTGTTGTAGTGGATATGAGAAAAATGAGAATGAGAAAAATAATGAGTAAAACTACACTACCAATTAATAGTGTAAAAAAAATCTTCACCATTGATCCTAATATGGGAATCTTAAGATATAGGTTAAATTACAGAAATACTCCCTCAATTTTAGTTCGATTTCACTTACATCCCTATACTTTAAAAATATTAAATTGATCTTTCTAATTATTGAAATATTCCAATATAGTTTTACCATCTATCTTCATTAACGGTATCATATCAGTGACCATTATATGGTACCATCATTTTATAAAATATCTAAACTACTTCTAACATCAAACAAACCATATATCAAATGGGAAGGAGAAGAAGAAACTTCAAATTAAGTGGGGAGGAAAAAGAGGAGTGTGGAGGAAGAAAAAGACCATAGAGAATCTCAATCAAACTCTTTCATTTTTTTATCCTCTGAAAATAAAAATAAAAGAGAGGATAGACAAAAGAAAGCACACACTCCCACACCCACACCAAATTTTTCTCCTTTCCATCTCTTCTCCACCTCCATCTCTCTCCTATTCTTCTAAAAATAAAGCAAATGGAGTAAGAGAATAGAGAAAAACCAAAGAGGGTGAGAGGAGATTAGATGGATTGATATGGTTATCTTATTTTGTGAGCTAGATTTTGATGTTTGAAGCATTGACTGAAGGAAGCAAAGGGGATGGACAACCTCTCAAAACCTTTATTAAGCAAATTATAAGGGAGAAGTATAAAATAGTGTATATACAAACCATGTATAATATTCATGAAGCCAACCAACAAAAAAAACCCATAATAGAACATAGAGCAAGGATCCCCTATATTATATAGAGAGCATGCTTTATTTCTTTTTTGGAGAGTGCCTAAAAATATAACATCAATAATAATAGATGACAGCTAGCTCATTTCTTCCATGATGAATCTCTGTCCGATGTATGCATGTGACCTAATTCCAAAACGGCTGTGTTGTATATCTCCCATTATTATCTTTTATTTTTATTTGATTGTGAAGTTGTGAACTCATGCTATGAAAGGTTCTACATTACTATTTAATTTTTATCCTTTTATTCATATTTTTATCTTTACTTATATTTTTTTCTTTTTTAATTGATTTCAATCCATATTACCTTTCTTTGGAACTAGATACGATTTTTGAATTATTAATTTTTGTGGTTTTTTTTGTTCTTTCTTCTATTTTCATGGACCTTTTTCTGGTCATTACTGACCTATTTGTATTTTTCGATATTGTGTTACAGTTTAAACTGCAACCATTTTCATCGACATTAATAAGCATCTCCTTGTCATTTTTATTTTAATTGTATAGATTAGATTTTATTGAATTTCACAAGATGGATTCATCTTTAATATTTTTATGGAGTGGTTCGGTTGAAATGCTATGTTGGCCATGCACCTTTTCTTTTGTTGTCAAATTAATAATAATATAGGAGAAACTATTCTAGCTTTACTATTAGTCTAATTTTTCTAGATAGATTGTTCCATTGTCACTTTCCCCACAATATTATGCTGTCACATTTCACTTTTGTACTTTTTCATTTCACATAATATTTCATCTAATATTTATTTAAGTCAAACTTTACTACATTTTAGGGTATTGAACTTTGATTAAGCAGCTAATTTTTAGCTAGCTATTTGAGACTGACATTCTAATTCTTAGACATTCATATCATACACCAACCATATTTACTATATTTTAGAAAATACTAGATCGGTCTTCTGCAAATAGAATAGCCTCAACAAGGTTTATAGAAAGTTATTGGTTCTTCCACTTGCAGTATCTTCAGTTAAGCGTATTTATGTATGTATGCATATGTATATATATGCGTACATAAATGTGTATACATATACCAATTCAGCTAATCTGTAGAGAAACTCTCTTTTAACTGGCTTAAAGGCTTCTTTACTAATATGCTTTAGTGGGATGGAAATAAAATCTATCTTCAAAATAGTTTAGATGTTCATGCACAATCATATTCATCACTATTTATATTGCTTATATGCATAGATTTGCTTGCCTACTTATTTTGGCAAACCATAAAGCGTGCTTTTGTATAATATATTCTAGCTAGGTGAGTGATATCCATTTCTTTTTAATGCCTTCATTTTTCTACTTCAGAGTGTTTGCGATGACTGTTAGGTCTAGGTTTCTTGTTAGGGGCGGTAGTGATTCAATGGTAATTATCTATTTTTCAGTATACTTAAGATATATAATATTGGTATTTGATATATTTGATAAATATAAATAGAGTATAAAACTAGTTGGTTGAGAATACAAAATATGTTATATTTTTGGACATCCACAGCTCCCACCACCCACTACAAGAATTTATTATATTAGTGATGAAAAACCAAGCCGTCACTAATAATAGTCTTTAACTATCAAAAAAATAATTAAAAATTAGCTGTCACTAACACTATTAGTGACAGAATTCTGACTATTTAAAAAAGCCATCATTAATAAATTTAATTTTTTTTAAAAAAATTAGTTATAATTATAATTAAATTAAATAATTATCGACTGCTATTAGCGACAAAAATATTTACTATCACTAATAATTTTGAAAAAAAAATATTTAAAAAAATAAAAAAAAATATTTTTTATAATAGTATTAGTGATAGTGATTAGTTTTTAGCGATCGAAGATTGCCGTCGCTAATACCCAAAGGCATTAGCAATGGTCACAGTTGCCATCGCTAATAGTCCACCAAAAATACCTCTGCCCCCGGTCCACAAGAGATAAAAAAAATTTCGTACCTCATTCTCTCCCCTTCCTGTGATTCCCCCCTCGTCAGTGCCTCCTCCTTCCTGGCTTTCCCCCCTCGTCGGTGCCTCCTCCTTTCTGACTGTTTCCCCCCTCGCCGATGCCTCCTTCCTGATGTTTCCCCCCTCCCAGGTGCCTCCTTTCCTGTGGTTCTCCCCTCCCTGCGCTTCGACATCCCGCAGCCCTGAGCCCTCACAACTTTTCCCTTCTCGTCGGTGCCTCCTTACGGTGGTTCTCCTCTCCCCGACGTCTCCTTCCCGACAGTTCCTCCCTCCCTACGCTCCAACATTCTATAGCCCTAAGCCTGTGCTTTGACCATGCCCATGGCTGCTCTGACCCCGTCAGCCCCGACCTCGTCGCTCTGGCTTTGCCGGCTCGACCCTACGGCCCCTGCCCCATTGCCCCCAGCCCGTAGTCCTGATCTTATGGCCCTTGCCTTACCGGCCCAACCTCACGGCCCCGACCTGTGCACGGCCCTATCCCAGTGCCCTCATCTCCACGACCACGTCCTGTAGCCCCAAACCCTCACGACTCCCCCCTTCATTAGTGCCTCCTTCCCGATGGTTCCCCCCCTCCCCGATGCCTCTTTCCTGACGGTTCCTACCTCCCTGCGCTTCGATATTTTGCAGCCCCGAGCTCGCACTTCGGCCATGCTCACGGCCGCCCCCACCCCATCAGCCCCGACCTCACCACCCCAAGCTCGTCGGCCCGACCCCGCAGCCCTTGCCCTGCCGCCCCCAGCCCACGACTCCGACCTTATGGCCCCTGCCCCACTGGCTTGACCTCACGGCCCCGACCCACGCCGCCTTCCCACGGCCCCGTGCCCATGCCTTCATCTCTGCGGCCGCATCCCCGAGCCGACGTCCCATCCCTGAGCCGTCCCCTCACACCTCAGTCCCTGCGCGCCAGCCCGCACCTCAGTCCCTGCATGGTAGCCTGCCTTCTGTTATTAGTATTAGCGAGAATATTAGCGATGGCTAATGCCATTACTAAAAGTTAATTTTTTATTTAAATTATACTAATTAAATATAATTAGGTATTAAAAAACTAATTAATTTTTGGGCTGGGCTCGGAAAGGTGATCGGAGGTTTAGGGAGGCTATGATGACTACTTGTGCAATATATGCCTAAAATGTGTAAAAAGAGATCGATGGAAGTGATGCATTTCTATTCTTGTTGTTGTAGTTACAGGGCAAGCTTGGATGGTTTGTTACATCGCAGATAATTGCTTGTAGCCACCTAATGGTTAAAGGTGCAGAGGAACTTGCAATGCCTTATTTTTCAATGGCAGATTTGAGCCTTCTTCTTTTCCTCTTTCCCTTGTTTACTTTGTTAGTCTCTGATTGAAGTACTATTTTTAAATCTTTATTTTATTTTTTAAAAAAATTACTACTTTTAGTTTGCAATCTTCTTATTTTGCAACTACCTCATGGTTCAGGCCCACCTAAATGGGTTTGGATCGGGCTCGGGCCTGAGCCAGGGCATGATTCGAGCCTAGTTTTTTCTAAAATCATCGGGCTTAAGCCCACCCCAAAGCTCGAAAAGAATTTTCTGGCTGGGCTCGGATAGGGTTCGGGGGCTCGGGGAGGCTATGATAACTGCCTATGTGAGATGCACCTAAAGAGTCTAGAGAGAGATCAATGGAGGTGATGCATTTTTGTTCATATTGTTGTAGTTATAGGGCAAGCTTGGATAGTCTGTTGCATCACAGACAACCACTTGCAGCCATCTCATGGTTAAAAGTGCAGAGGAACTTGCAATGCCTTATTTTTCAATGGCAAATCTGAGCCTTCTTCTTTTCCTTTTTTCTTTATTTATTTTGTTGGTCTCTGATTTAAGTATTATTTTTAAGTTTTTATTTTATTTTTTTAAAAAAAATTTACTCCTAGTCAAGGAAGGGAATCTAGGGATCAAAAGTTAATTTTTTGATTCGATGGATAGGATGGAGGTGTAGATACATTCGTATCATTGAATGGGATGTGTAGGAATAATCCATTCAAGAATCAGAGGAGTATATCGAAATATACTCCTCCATGCCGGTTTAGACTTGAGACAGAAGGAATGGGTACAAGAGGGTCAAAATTCAATCTAACCATCCGATGGATGGGTCAGAAGTATCTATAGCTTCGTATCATCGAATGAAATGTGTAGAAATAATCTATTCAAAAATTGAAGTAATATATTAAAATATATCCCTTCGTACCAGTTTAGGCTTGAGGCGTATCAATTACAATAGTTTTTCAGTTTCAAGACCTATCTGTAGCTAAAAAGCTAGACCCCACAAATGCATCTTGAATATATATTTGACTTTATTCATATATACTCGATTAGATTTCATGAATATATATAATTTCTTTAACATTGTCTTTGATCTACGGCAAATGGTACACCACAGCAGACCTATCCCTAGACTCGCCAATCGATGTCTATCCTTCATCAGAGAGATCAGATATTATATAAGATTGTTAGTTAACATCTACAATATATTAGCAAAAAATGATTTTCATTCAGCAGTATATGATAATGTATTGGTCTGTTGGTCTCCTGAATGAAAATACCACGTTACTTTTATGAACATGATACAAAGTTAAGGTATCATGATGTACAGTTAAATAAATATAATACATAGTTATTTTATTCTGGTATACAGTTAATCTAATATAATACATAGTTATTTTTATTTTCAGAGATTATAAATCATATCTTTCTGAAGCCGAAGCCATCACAATCGAGGAGAGAGCTCTGAAGGAGAGAGCTCTCATGCAGCCAACTCGTATGGTTCTATGGCACACATACCACGCGGTAAACTCTAATACTTTAGATATTCACTTTTATGTTATTTTATCTTTTATTATCTAATATAACATTCTTTATAATATCTTAATACTCTCAGATTCGGGTGACGTGGGGTCACTAGTGACCCCACACTCACATGGAGTAGTGCCCGGCTCTCAGAGTCAGTGACATGGTAGAGGATCTATTCGGTTCACCGTACCTCCGACTCGATGGGAGGATAGAGAACTCATCCATATTTAGAGCCACTCGTAAGTACTGCAACTTCAATTAATATGTTTAGAATTTAACCATTCTAGAGTTAACATTTATTTTTTAAAATCAATTTTACAACATGTTTAGAGAGTTTGAAGATCTCTGTAGTTACCAGCATCATCTGATACTTGATACCAGGGCCGATGAATGAGTTCTCTAGCTGGCCGTCTGGAGCTCGTGATGTAGGCTGGGAGATGTTTCGAGTAAGTTAAAAATATTTAATTTTTAAATCGCTATAGGTTTATATTTTATTTATTAATACATGATTGCTTCTACTTGCAGGGATACTATCGATTCGAAACTCTTCAGGATGAGGAGGCCAGCCATCGAAACTTCGAGTAGGTGGCCACATGTAGGTTTTGAGATAGGCTATATAGCCTTAGGCAGTCCACCATCGCGCATTCCGACTTTCAGTCACCATTAAACTGGAGGTCCTACAGGGATCACTGGATGTGGGCGATGTATGGAAGACCCTCTGTGACTAGTGGAGCATCAAGGAGTACTTCAATAGGTAGTAGAGGGTCTAACAGAATTGGACTGTCCAATAGGATCTAATCAGGCATATGGACGGCTCTGTCAGCATACATGTCGTGGCCGACAGATTAGTAAAAAATCTATACCAAAATTCTTCACTAGAACTGTAAAAACTCCTATATGTATATTTTAATTAATTTAATTTTATTATTTACTTATTGTAGATACAGTAGTTGGATCATCCATGATGCCAGCTGTAATTATGGGAGGCCATACACCAGTCTAGGAGGACTGATGATTACTTAGATTCTAGATCGTGACAGATCACAGTAAGAATTTCAAACTATATTTATTAAGTTGTTACAGGATCTGATGTGTATTAGAACTAATATATTTTTGAACTGTGTAGGTAGATTATACGGAGTATATCATTGCGAGGCTTTACGATGACCCATCCACTCAGCCCCTCCTTGATCTTGAGGGATGGCTCAGGATCATCGGAGGGATGAATAGGAGTTAGGTCATAGGATTCGACCACAGCTTCAATCCTCCAGGGGCTCGATACTCTTCGACATCCTTACAGATCTCGACATCCGAGACTTGGGGCGATGCACACATAGAGGAGGTCATGCAGAGGCTTCTGAGCTAGCAACCTCAGAGCTTCCAAGATGCTGTCTGTGAGATAGTCGTGAAGATTCTTCGAGATCTATAGTTGTGCGATCAACTGAGCTTGTTGTTCCAGCCATTATATCAGATAATTCTATTAGTAATTTTTTTTACTTATTTTAAGCTTTTACATTTAGAAGCATCACATATTTTGACTTGAGTCGGGGAAGGATATCTAGGGATTAAAAATTTAATCTAACCATCCAATTGATAGGTCGGGGGTATTTATAGCTCCGTATCATCGAATGGAACATGTAGGAATAATCTGTTTGAGAATCGAAGGAGTATATCGAAAGATATACTTTTGTATCGAAAGATATACCTCCGTATCAAAATTTATTAATAATATTTTATTTTTCTTCATTTCATGATACTAGGACATCTGGCTCTTATCCACCAACTACTAGAGAGGAGCAGGAGGATGAGGAGAACAACAAGGAGGATCTGATATGATTTTTTTTATTTTGATGTATTGTATTTTTTTTATACTACTAGTAAAATTATATAATTTATATTTTCAATAAATATAATTAATTTTTTATTTGTGATTGTCATATTATCATTGGATTTTAATTATAATAGGTGTTAGGAACCATAATTGATTGTGATTAATTAAAATAAATTTTAAAAAATATTATTACAGATTTTTTAAAAAAATAAAATTAACTATTAGCAATGATTTTAGCCATTTCTAATACCTATTAGCGATGGCATTAGCAACAAAGTAGCCATCGCTAATTTTCTCTAAAATTTTTTAAAATTTGATGTAAAAATAAAAAATAAATAGTGATGAAATTAAGTTGTCATTAATACCCTTACTAATAGTGGTTATTAGCGATTATTAAAAAAATCTATCGATAATAGTGGCAATCAGCGATAAAGATTATTCCGACCATCAATTAGCGATGAATTTTCATCGTTAATACGATTATCGATGGCAAAAAAACTATTAGCGATGGCAATTAGCCATCACTAATAGTAAAATTTTTTGCAGTGACCTCAACCCCTTCTTTGCTAGTGATCCCTCCTCCCTTTTCTTTTCACCCCTTCTCCTCCTTGTCGTCGTCCTCCAATCCTACTCATTAGGCAAATTGATGCTACCATCCCCCTCCATATTGACCTCCATGACCCCACTCTCCCCCTCCATGGTGGCTCCCTCCACCTCTACCCCTTCCTCATTGGTGATCCCTTCTGCTCCCTCCTCTCCTTCATTTCCTCTCCTTTCTCCTCTTTATCCTCCTTTTATATTAGTAAGGGGCATCTTCATCCACTGAAATGGAATGTTAATATTGAGAATTATATTCTAAAACCAATCGTTTGATGATTGTACTAATTATAAATATATATGAATTGATCAATAATAAAAGTTATTTGACCTTTTTCGTCACAAGGTTACATCTTCTAATGAACTCCTATGTTGTGATGAAGTCCTTAAGATTACTTTGATCGATAAAGGAGGATTTATCATGTAGTCCTTAAACTGATTCGCGATCAAACGATACGCTATTATTAGGACGATAGCGATATCAAGTGTAGGTCATTGCATACCATATACGTTGGTTGTTCTCGTAACTAAATAGTGTGGAGACACTGATATGGCATGCAGGTGAGATGTAGGAGTACATCATCACTGAACGTGATCAACTACGAAGCACTCTACTGTTAAGGATAGCTCGCGAAGGATATGAGTATAAGTATCTCTCCGACCTGAGATCACCATGACTTGCAAGCAACTCACTGTACTTTGGTGCCAGACTATCTGAGTTTATAATTTAGTGATGAAAGATTTTTGGATGTAATTAAGTACTTGTCAAGTCAGTACGTGAGTCAAGATGGGATTGATCCCTCCGAATTAGTAGGAGTTAATGTATCAATATATTTCAATTTAGCAAAATCTAAGCTCGGATAATCTATGTGATGGATTTAAAAGATTGAAATACAATGTGCATGACTTATCTAGGATTAACAGTTAAATCTTAAGTTTCTTTGAGCATTAGGGTGAAAGAGATGAATTATACGATAACCATTCGCCAGTAGGTTCTTGAATATTGCTTCGCCATCATTCGACCAATCCGGACATCAGGTCACCATTGCTAGATGGATACATTGATTAGTTTATAAATTTATTCTTATGCTACCAGCTTAGGTTCAAACCTATAAGGTCACACTCAAATGAAGTTTCTGATTGATCATATGGTTGATCAACGATTGAAAATCGTTCAAAGACTTAATCGTCAATTTGATTGATGATTAACTTTATGCAAAAATTACAATGAATTTATTCATCAAATATTAGTGAATTAATAAAAGATTAATTAATAATTAAATTACTAATTAGCTCAATTTGATTGAATAAAAAAGATTAAATCAAATCTAATTGAATTAGATTTAATTAGGTTTGACCCGATTAGGTTATGAGATGACTTAATGGCTAAGAAAGAATTATCCCTGACTTGTTCAAGACTTTAGTTCAATCAATTCTTAATTTGATTAAGATTTGATTAAAGATATATAAACCTAATTAGATTGAGTTTCATCCATTTTATTTGGGCTAAACCAGATGTAATTTGGTTTGGATTCAAATAAGAAAATTAAGAGTCCATATTGCATTAGACTCTTCTCCCTTGCACCATCAATTTTCAACACCCACTTTTCATCATGCAAAGAAAGTTTTTGTGTGAGATTTTTTCACACCAAAGAGCTCTTTTCCTTCTCTATCTCACATCCAAATCTGATTTGATTTTGATAGATGGAATATTTTGAAATTGGATTTCAAAACATTTCTTATCAAGAGAGTTTGTTCTTATCCAAATCACTCCACACGCCATCCCTTTTATTCTCCTTCTTTTGTGCAACTTTTTGAGGGAATTTTTTATGTAAGAATTCAGATAATGATCTGATTCATTATGGAAAATTATGAAAGGGGGCATTCCATGTTTCTTTTGGGGCATAAAATTTGTGGAAAGGCGACATCTCTTGGAAGAGTCCAAGATCTCTAGAACTCCTCATCCCAACCTTATTACATGCCAATAAAAGGGCTTTTATTGTTTCTTTTGTGTATGTAAGATAGAAGAGAAGGAGTTCTCTATGTTGAGGAGGTTTTGGGGTGTGGGTTCATGGAGAAAAAGAAGAGAAGAGTCCTTCTTCTTTGGATGTGCGCAAAACCTAGTTTCTAAGATTTTATTCCTTAAAGTTTGGGAAGAGAGAAAAAATAAGAAAAAAAATTTTTTCTTCTCCATCTTTCTTTCACCTCTTCATCTCCTCCAGAAGTCCATCTTCAATCTTTAGAAAGATTTCAGAGATTCGAAGAAAGAATTCAGATCAGTCAAGAATAAGATCTTCACGCGAGCTAGCACTCTCGAGAAGATCGATCAGATCGGAGCTTCGAGAGGACTTTCCATAAAGATCAAATGTATGTGCAGCTGCGAGCAACTAATAAGGATCATCTCTACCATATCTCTCAATAGTGATGATCATCGACCTACGATCAGGTATCGAGTTCTGAACTCAGATAGGTGTAGATTTGATCTATCGCTTACATCCATGCATGTAGATTTCATCAAGTGATTATTTTAAATTTTATATCCAACATATCATGTTATAGATCCTAGAGTATATTAATTTGATAATTAGATCATATGTATGTTAGGTTTATATGATTAATCTAGTTGTCTTTCGCTATAGTTTATTTCAAAAAGTATTGAAATACATGCATGAAATCACCTACGTTTTCCAACAGTGGTATCAGAGCCTAAGTTCATTATGACATATTATATGTACATATTAAATCTAAATTTTAATTTTACTTAGATCTGATATATGATATCTTAGATCTGAATTTAATTAATGGTTGATCATACAAACTAAAATAAAATTATCCTGCTGTAGGGTTTATCCCTTACAATAAACAGGTTGTCCTAGTTTGTGCTGATCTTTGATAAAATATGATTCTTTATGTTATATGTGATGTTTATGATCTGATTTAGATGTGATCTAAAGTTATGATCAGATCTGATATAATTTAGATTAGATCTAAATTCAAGCATATATAATATATAATTAGATTGAATGATCGATTAGCAAGTACTTTGATTGGGTTGATCGCCAGGCCATCCGGTCATAGGAGCAAGAAGGGTTTAGAGGCCCTCTCTTTCCATTCGATGGGGTGCTCTTTTGGTGTATAGGGGTGCCATGTGATTAGATCTCATGAAGAAGAATGTGAAAGGAAGAACTTATTTTTCTGCAAAATCCTAGATCTTGAAACCCTAGATTTATTGTATGTGATACAATATTGTATGAAAAATAAAATATCTAATCTATATGATTAAAATTATTTTAATCATGAAAAAATAAAATCTCAAATCATAAAATATTTAGATTTGATCTAAAAGGTATTTATAATTGATTTTATTTTAGTATTATGCAAGATTTTTTTGATCTGAAATTCTTTGAAATGTGCTCGCATAATTACTGAGCCGATCCAATTTTGAACTAAGTTAACCCAGTCTCCTTGTGTAGTTAGCTCAATGTTGATTGAGTTGATCCAATTTTAGAGTAGAAAGTCTTTGTATAATATTTATTATAAATTATTTATAAAATAAAAAGATTAAAATTATTTCAAACCTAATCTTAAATCCATGTTGATACTGAAACTTAATTAAGAATTAAGTATAGAATCAATTAGATCTATAATTATGATTTAAGATCTAATGATATTGCATAAAATATTGGGGCATAGGTTAGCTCAAATTAGATCCTTTTAATTGGATTAGACCGAAGGAGAATCAAAGAATTAATTGATGATATAGAGAAATTGATTAAGTCTAACCAAATATTGAATTAGATTAATCAATATTTCTTTAATATAATAGTTGTAGATGGTCAAGTCCATATTTTTTATTAGACCAAATGGATCTTGATTGTGGCTCAGTGGTTGAATCTAAATCATTAGGTTGGTCAAATCAAAACTAATTAACCAATTAGTGTCTAAGATAAGTTCGGTATTTCGATCGATGATTTTTAATTGGGAGTGGCTTACCTGGCCATTTTGATGATGTCTAAGGCAAGCTTAGGAGACCTTTCCACTGAGCTCACTTATCTGGTCAATTTGATAAATTGATTTTGATTAGATCACTAAGTGATTCGATTTAACCCATGCCATTAAGGTTGATCAGTGTGACTGATCTAGGTGTCAGTTCAACCAGTATGATCCTAATCTAATTCAATGACTTGATGAAGTTAGTAGGAGGATTGTAGTTTACTAATTAATTTTTTTTTTCAATTCATAAATTAAATCTTCTAAATTATTAGATCCCTAAAATGAGATGGTTATGATGATAACTAGATCATAGCTTCTCATTAAGGTGGGTGATAATGAATCCATTAGTATGATGATTATTGGAGGCCTAAAGATCTAATGCTCATCTACTATTGGAATTATCATTCATAATATGATGACTTAGTCAAGTCTTTCTAATAAGCGATCAGATTAGCTGGCCAAAATCAAGCCTAATCATTTGGTAGTTAGATTCTTGAGTATGATCATGTTAATGGTTGGACCTAACCAGGACTTGCAGAGAAGACTAAAGTCAACTGAAAAATTATCCGAGACTAAATTAATTCTAAAAAATTATTTACTGAAATAACTGATTAAGAACCTATCCATAGATGTACATGGGTGAGCCGACCAAAATCGGGCTCGTATGCAGTCTGTGTGGATTCAAGTACCCACTAAGAAATTAGAATAATTTTTTGGATTGGAGGTAGAGGCTATCAATTCGGCTAAAATAGTGGAAGAACATTAGACTAAAGTCCAAGTCTTTAGGCTTAATCTATTCATAAACATAGAGGTCTTGTGTTTTTCTTTCAGTTATGGCTAGATGTCCGTTGCTCCTTCACTGTTTGATAGTGACTTATTTATAGGACCCAACTTCGATAGATGGTATCAGAAGTTGCAAATAGTTCTAAAGCACGAATGAATTCTATATATGATTATGGATCCAGCACCTAATGTTCCCACGTCCAACACATATGATGCGATCAAAAGCACTTATCAGAAGTGGCCAAATGATCATATCACTGTGTGGTATTATTGAGGGCAGTGAAGAACAAGAATTTAGTTGTAAATTCAATGATGCTCAGTAAAAAGAAATCCTTTAAATGTTGAAGGAATTCTTTTGCACCTTTGAAGATGTGTCTTCAGTAGGATAATAATCTTTTGAGAAAGAAAAAAAAAAGATGCAAAAGAGTCATGCTTGGGCTGAGGAGCCCGAACTGACAAAAGACTATAAGGTTAACCTAATCTGGCAGAGTCCTTTAATCCGAACAGACAAAGAAAGAGAAATCAACAAAAGATTGCTAGACAAGGTACTTATATGATAACACCTTGTGATTTTTCTATCTGTGACACTACTATCTATGTATTGGACATCGAAAGTCCATGCAAATTGTTGCAACGACTTCAGGTTGATAGAAAATTTGAAAACAACAAGGGGTTCCTGAATGTTGGAGATGGAAGTTATGTTTCAATCCTGATTTTAAAAATCGTCGAATCTATTTTCAATTCTAACAATATCATTTTAGTGATTGTCATTATTATCTAATGATTTTTATGATATCATTATGAATGATGTCAAAATCTTGAGAGACAACTAAAGAAATAATATTTATGAATAGTCATAGCCTGTTAGTATACTATACACAATAAATAAACTCTTTTGAGTAGATAATGTTATGGAAGCCTACCTTTGATAATTAAAGCTTAGTCATATAAATAGAAATAGGATCAACAGGAGATAATTCTCGAAGTCAATGATTAAGAATCATTATCAACTTGTCAATCCTATCTCCTTAGTAAGATGATCAAGTCACCTTTTGCTGAAAAAGACGAACGAGCTAATGATGTTCTGAATCTAATACATACTGATGTATTGGATCTATGAATATATTTACTATAAATTTAGATTATTTGAAATGTTCAAATAATTTCTTAATAAGGTAGAGAAATGAACTGGAAAGAGTACTGAAACTCTTCGGTCAGACCAAAGAGGAGAATGCCCTTCCGGTGAGTTTTTGATATATCTAAAAGATAATAGGATTCTTTCTTATTGGAATCAACTTTGTTAGACATAATTTGATCCATGATGGAGTTTACAAGTCTGCCAGTCTTCTATTACGATTATGCTTTTAAGACTGCTTGTTATGTTCTGAATTGGATTCTAAATTAATCAGTCGCAATAACTCCATATGAGATATGGACCAGGCATAAGTCAATACTTTCTTACCTTAGGATTTGGAAGTGTTTGTTTAATATCAAGCATTTTCAGTTCGATTAGCTTGGATCTCGATCCTATATATATTATTTTGTAGGGTAATCTCAAAGAATCTAGGGGATAAAACTTCTATCTTGCTAAAGAACAAAAGTTGCTAGGCATTCCTTTTTGAAAAGAAGTACCTTGGTGAAGGAACTGATGCTTTTAGTGTAGAACTTATGAAGTTCGACAGGTAAAAAAATCGACACAATTCAGTGAACCCATAGAATCAGATTTGATTAGATCAAACCTAGAACCTGTTGTAAAAGCACCATTAAGAAGATCCGGTAGAGTACCACATTCGTTGGATAGATATTTCGGTTTCTAGTTTCGAGATGTGATCCTATTGAACTCGATGAGAACAACAAGAATCTGATCACCTACATAGATGCCATACAGAGATCTGACTCCGATTAGTGGCTTAGAGTCATAAAGTTCAAAATGAAGTCTAAAAAGGTCAACAGTGTATGGACACTTATTGACCCACTTGAAGGGGTAAAACTCATAGGGTGTAAGTGGATCTTCAATAGGATCAGAGAGTGTAGACGAGAAGGTGGAGATCTACAAAGTCTATCTGATTGCCTAAGAATATTGTCAACATTATGGTATTGACCATAACGAGATATTTTCTCTTCTAGCAATTCTAAATATTTCGGAGTTAGGACATATATTTTCATAAGTGATCAAAATGCATGGCTTCATTGAGAATGAAGAAAAATACTATAAATACAAATGGGTTAATAGTTCTGTGAGTGTATTTCTTATTTTGAATGTGAATGAAATTCTCTTAATCGAAAATGATATTCCTTATATTATAAGAAATAAAGGTTTGACTGTTATTATTGTTCTCCATAAAGGACTTGGAAAAAGCATCTCTCATCCTAGGGATAAAAATCTATAGAGATAGATCTAAGAGACTGCTTAGGTTATCCTATTCTATGTATATAGAGTGTTTATGAGTAGAATTTATTCTATCATGTATACTATATACGAGATCGGATATGGTATACTCACTAGGGGTAGTGAGTGGATACTTGTAAGATTCGAATGAGAATTACTGGTAGGTCATCCTTAAGTATTTGAGAAATACTAAGGACCGATGACTCGGTTATGGAGAATCTAACTTAAAACTTATAAAATATAACTCCAATTTTTAGTTGGACATAATAATAGCAAGAACGTGTCAGAATACATCCTTACCCTGAATAATAGAGCAAAAGTTCCAAACAAAAAAATTATAGCCAAATTTAAATTGTGAGGCAGAATGCATTGCAGTATCCGATGCTTACAATAAAGCTATGTGATTGTAAAGGTTTATTAACAAGCTAGGAGTGGCACCCTTCGATGATGGTTATGCTATATTGTACAGCATCGAGGTCATAGCTAATATCAAGAAGTCGAAGTCCCATTAGCTTACCAAGTATTTTGCATCGCGACCACCTTATTCGAAAAATCTGTTCAGGTGACGTCAATTTTTAGAAGATCGATGGAAAGAAGAATCTGACCAATCCATTTACTAAAACCTCGATATCTGGGAGTTCTAAGATGTTAAATCGAAGATGGATATATGATACTATACTGATTGGCTTTAGTCCAAGTGGAAGTTGTTGGAAATTGTATCCTAAAGTCAATCATTTGATGATTGTGCTAATTATAAATATATATGAATTGATCAATAATAAAAGTTATTTGATCTTTTTTATCACAAGATTATATCTTCTAATGAACTCTTATATTATGATGAAGTCCTTAAGATTACTTTAATCGATAAAAGAGGATTTATCGTGTAGTCTTTAAAACTGATTTGCGACCAAATGATACGCTATTATTAGGATGATAGCGATATCAAGTGTAGATCGTTGTATACCATATGTATTAGTTGTCTTCGTAACCAAATGGTGTGGAGATACTGGTATGGTATGCAGTTGAGATGTAGGAGTACATCATCACGAAATGTGACCAACTGTGGAGCACTTTGCTGTCAAAGATAGCTCACGAAGGGTATGGGTATAAGTGTCCCTCTGATTTGAGATCACCACGGTGATTTGCAAGCAACTCACTATACTTCGGTATCGGATTATCTTAGTTTATAATTTAATGATGAAAGATTTTTGGATGCAGTCAAGTACTTGTCAAGTCAATACGTGTCAAGATGGGATTGATCTCTCCAAATTAGTAGGAGTTAATGTATCAATGTATTTCAATTTAGCAAAATCTGAGCTTGGATAAACCATGTGATGGATTTTGAAAGATTGAAATACAATGTAGATGACTTATCTAGGATTGATAGTTAAATCCTAAGTCTCCTTGAGTATTAGGGTCAAAGGGATGAATTATATGATAACCATACGCCTGTAGGTTCTTGAATGTTGCTTCGCCATCATTCGACCTATTCGGACATCAGATCACTATTGCTAGATGGTTACATCGATTGGTTCAAAAATTTATTTTTGTGCTACCAGCTTAGATTTGAACCTATGCGGTCATACTCAAAAAAAATTTTGGATTGATCATATGGTTGATCAACGATTGAGAATCGTTCAAGGGCTTAATCGTCAATTTGATTGATGATTAATCTTATACAAAAATTGCAATGAATTTATTCACCAAGTGTTAGTGAATTAATAGAAAATTAATTAATAATTAGATTACTGATTAGCTAAATTTGATTGAGCAAAGAGGATAAAATCAAATCTAATTGAATTAGATTCAATTAGATTTGACTCGATTAGGTTATGAGATGACCTAATTGCTAAGGGAGAATTATCTCTGATTTGATTAGGACTTTAGTTCAATTAATTTTTTAATTTGATTAAGATTTGATTAAAAATTTATGAACCTAATTAGATTAGATTTTATCTAATTTATTTGGGCTAAATCAAATGTGATTTAGTTTGGATTCAAATAAGAAAATTAAGAATCCATATTGCATTGGACTCTTCTCCCTTGCAGCACCAATTTCAATGCCCACTTTTCATCATGCCAAGAAAGTTTTTGTATGAGATTTTTTTCATACCAAAGAGCTCTTTTCCTTCTCTATCTCACATTCAAATCTGATTTGATTTTGATAAAAAAAAAGTTTTGAAATTGGATTTTAAAACATTCCTTATTAAGAGAGTTTGTTCTTATCCAAATCACTCCACATGCCATCCCTTTTATTCTCCTTCTTTTCTGTGACTTTTTGAGGAAATTTTTTGCATTAGAATTCAGATAGTGATCTAATTCACTGTGGAAAATTATGAAAGGGGGCATTCCACATTTCTTTTGAGGCATAAGATTTATGGAAAGGCGACATCTCTTGGAAGAGTCCAAGATCTCTAAGACTCTTCATCCCAACCTTATTACACACCAATAAAAGAGCTTTTATTATTTCTTTTATGCGTGTAAGATAGAAGAGAAGGAGTTCTCTACGTTGAGGAGGTTTTGGGGTGTGGGTTCATGGAGAAAAAGAAGAGAAGAGTCCTTCTTTGGGTGTGCGCAAACCTTAGTTTCTAGGATTTTATTCCTCAGGGTTTGAAAAGAGAGAAAAAAATAAGAGAAAAATTATTTTTCTCACCATCTTTCTTCCACTTCTTCATCTCCTCTAGAAGTCTATCTTCACCTCTAAAAAAATTTTAGAGATTTAAAAAAAATATCTAGATCAGTCAAGAAAAAGGTCTTCACATGAGCTATCACTCTCGAGAAGATCGATCAGATCGGAGCTTCAAGTAGACTTCTTGTAGAGGTTGGACGCGTGTGCGACTATGAGCAACTAGTCAGGATCATCTCTATCATATCTCTCAACAGCGACGATCATCGATCCATGATCAAGTATTGAGTTCTGAACTCAGATATGTGTAGATTTGATCTACTGCTTACATCCATGCATGCAGATTTTATCATATGATTATTTTAGATTTTATATGCAACATATCATGTCATAGATCCTAGAGTAGGTTGATTTGATGATTAGATCATATGCATGTTAGATTAATATGATTAATCTAGTTATCTTCCACTATATTTTATTTCAAAAATTGTTGAAATACATATTTGAAATCATCTTCATTTTCCAATAGTTAACACAGTTTACTAGTAAATGAATGGTAGAATCACATTGAAACATTTTGATAATTAAAAGTATTAGTTTGACACTTTTTAAAGTATAGAAGGTATAAGTAAAATTAAATTAAAGTTGAGGGATATCTCGTAATTATCCTAAAATATACTGGATGAAAATCTTTTTTTACTTATTAGTAGGAGAAAATCATCATCAGTTGACTGTATGTAATGAAATATTGTTATCTAACAAAAAAATATTCATAGGATTGCATGATAATCAGTTAACTAGATATTATCACTAAGCAAATGTATTTCATCAATGCAATCAATATTGGCCGGGAGTTTATAGTTTAAGAGTTGGATGTGGCTTACCTCCAATGGAAACATAGACCCAAATATTCATGATATATGATCTAAGGAAAGCTATCATTTTTCTAGCTAAGTCTAAATAAGAAATATAAACTTTGAGTCAAATCAGAAAAATTATTGATATATAAATTAGAATCTAATTTAACTTAAAAGTTTAAACCATTAATTTTTGGATCCAATCATCTATATCGGTCCATCCACAACTTATCTTCAATGAGAATATAGACCCAAATATCAACGACAGATGATTTGAAAAAGCTATTATTGAAGGGCAAAATCCAATTTGGGATCGGATTGTCAAGATGCATCTGAAATTTTTTTTATTTTATTAATTTATAACCTTTACAAATTATCTTGTTTGCAGTGGAATAGGGATCAAAATCCCAAAGGATTTCTTGTTCTGATGCCTCACGAGACCTAAAAGTATAGGTCCTCTACTTCGCACGCATGCCAAGCCCCACAAGAAAAAGGGATGATGTTCTTTGCATTAATCTTCAGAAGAAAAATAAGGAGAGAGATTAAGATCTGATCTCACATCCTAGAGAAAAATAAGGAGAGAGATTAATCTTCATGTCTAAGGAGTGTCCAAAAGAGAAGATGCCAAGAGGAAGCTGTCCCTACAAATCAGCACCCTCCTTATTTTTCTTGTCGCACAAGAGGTTCTTTATCTCACGATGTTGTGGGAAATATTTGTCACACAAAATTATTCACACCCCATCGGTAGTTGGGTCCCTCCTTTAAGTAGATGTGGTGCCCAAATCTGATCAAAAGACTCATCTAATTAGGAGTTCTAACCTCATCCAAAAAGAAAACTCGGATGAGAAAGGAGAGCACCCAAAACCCAATGCGTGAACACCCTTCAAGCATGTACAAAGAAGGGGTGGAAAATATTAGCACCTCCTCTCTTTTTTGGTTGGCTCCCATGAGAGAGAGTCTCAGGGTATTGGGACTCTGTGAACGTAATCCAATTTAGATCCAAATTGAGTTCAATTTGAATCTGATTCGAATCGAATTTGAACCAAACTTGAAGAGGTTGTTAATCTCAATCTAATTAGGATTTAGATCCAAGTCTAACTTAGATTTTTAATCCAATCAAGTCTAATTAAATCATATCTAATCTGATATTAATTAAGATATGAATTCAATCTCTCATAAATCTCTTGGATCATCGATCAGATTATTATCATCTCCAAAATTAAACCTGAATCTCATGTCTAGTGATAGCTACACATAGTCAACTGTTTAATCTCGTACGATCTCTAACTTAATTCTCAATTAAGCTAATCTATTTGTTCAACCAAGTCACGTACTTTCAAATAGAACATATAGACTTAGATCCATTCTTTCCTATATTGCTTGACTTTGTGCATAACTCCATAGGTTCGAACATTAAGCCGATAGAATAAGAACTATTTTCCGTACCAATCGAAGTTACCATCTAGCAATAATTTTCGACGTTCAGATAGGTTGAATATTTGTAAGATAATATTCAATAACCTATGCATATGGTTACCACATAATTCATCTCTTTGATCTTAAATATTCAAAGTGACATAGGATTTAATTGTCAACTCTAGATAAGTCATCCACATTATATTTCAATCTTTCAAATCCATCACATGGATTATCCTAGCCAAGACTTTATTAAATTAAAATATAGTGATGCATTATCTCCTATAATCTAGAGGGGTCAATCCCATCTTGATCCACACATAGATTTTGCAAGTATTTGACTGTAGCCAGAAGTCTTTTATCACTGCATTAGAAATGTAAGTCATCATGGTGTGTTCAGATCTGAGAGATACTTATATCCATACGCTTCACGAGCTGCTCTTGACAGCAGAATGCTCAATAGATGAGTCACTTATTCAGTGACAATGTACTCCTATATCTCACCTGTATGCTATACCAGTATCTCCATACTCCTTGGTTATAAGGACAACCAACCTATATAGCACACAGCGATCTATACTTGATAAATATTATTGTCCTTCTAATGATAGATCATTTGGTTGTGAATATATTTAAGAAGTATTCAATAATTTTTTTTTTATCGATTATATTATAGTTCTAAGGACTTCATCATAAAATTGAGAGTTTTATAAGAAAGATGTACATATGGTGAACATATCAAAGTAACCTTTTATTTATTGATAAATAATTTATATACAAAAGTTCAATGATTTACAATAAGGCAATTGGTTCTAGGATATATTTTCTAACAACTCTCACTTAGATTAAAGCTAATCGGGATAGTATTTTATATCCATCTTCCATTTATGATCATCAAACTCTTTGATCCTGAGAGCTTTAGTGAAAGGATCAGTCAGATTTTTCTTTTTATCGATCTTCTGAAGCTTAACATTACCTCGATCTACAATCTCACAGATAAGGTGATAGCGATATAGAATATGCTCGATTCGTTGGTGAGACTTCGATTCTTTGGCTTGAGCTTTAGCTCCAGCGCTATCGCAATACAGTGGAACGGGACCATCAATGGAGAGTGTCACTCTAAGCTCACTGATAAACTTTTGCAATCAAACTGCTTCTTTTACAGCATCAGATGCCGCAATATATTTTACTTCGCATACTGAATCAGCTACCGTGTGTTGCTTGAAACTCTTCCAATATATCGCTCCCCCATTCAAAGTGAACATATAGCCCGACATGCTTCTACTGTCATCATGATCTGACTGAAACTAGAATCAGTATATCCCATAAGTTTTAAGTCAGTATCTTCATAGAAAAGTCATTGGTCCTTAGTATTTTTCAAATACTTAATGATTGCCTTTACGACCTTTCAATAGTTCTCATCTGGATTAGACTGGTATCTACTCACTATCCCTAATAAATAAGGCACATCCAATCTCATACACATTATGACGTACATGATAGATCCCACTGCTGAAGCATATAAGATTCTACTCATACGCTTTTTCTCCTGAGGAGTTGTCGGACAATCCTTCTTAGAGAGAATAATTCATGATCTATCAGAAGATAGTCCTTTTTGAAATTCTCCATGTTGAACTGTTTCAACATGATATCGATGTATGTGGATTGGAATAATCCAAGTAACTTTCTAGATTTATCTCTATAAATCTTCATCCTTAAGATGTAGGATGCTTCTCCTAAATCTTTCATAGAGAACTATGACGATAGCATAGCTTTATACTTTGCAAAGCTAGGATGTCATTTTTTATTAAGAGTATGTCATCTACATACAATATAAGGAAGATGACTCTAGAATCATTAGTCTATTTGTAGACATAAGGCTCTTTTCCATTCCTAACAAAGCCATATATTTTGATCAGCTTATCAAAATGCATATTCCAACTCTTAGATGCTTGCTTTAGTCCACAGATAGATTTGTTTAGCTTGCATACCTTAGATTCGTCTATAGATGTAAACCCTTCAGGTTGTACCATATACACCTCTTTTTTCAGTTCCTCATTAAGAAAAGCGATTTTGATATCCATTTACTAAATCTCATAATCTAAGTGTGCTGCTATTATAAGCATAATCCGGATGGACTTGAGCATTGCAATAGAAGAGAACATCTCGTCATAGTCAATATTATAATATTGACGATATTTTTTAGCAACTAGACAGGCTTTATAGGTCTCTACCTTTCCATCAGCTCCTTTTTTCTTTTTGAAAATCTATTTACACCCTATGGATTTTATTCCTTCGGATGAATCAACAAGTATCCATACACCATTGATCTTCATAGACTCCATTTTAGATTTTATGGCCTCAAGCCATTTTTAAGAGTCAGTCTTTGCATATTATTCATGTAGGTAATCGGATCCTCATCATTTTTATCTAGTTCAATAGGATCACCATTTCGAACTAAAAAATTATAGTATCTATCTGGTTGATGCGGTACTCTATCGAATTTTCTCAATGGCACCTCTACAGGCTCCAAATTTGATTCTTCAATTAAATCTGGCTCTATATGTGCTGATTTTTCTACCTCATGAACTTCATCAAGTTTGACTTTAGTGGCATCAGTTCCTTCCTTAAGGAACTCTTTTTTCAAAAAGACTATCTTGTTGCTGATGAACATCTTTTATTCTTCAGCGAGGTAGAAATAATATCCTTTTATTTTCTTAGAGTATCCTACAAACAAGCATTTATTAGACCTAGATCTAAGCTTGTCTATCTTTAAATGTTTGACATAAGTCGGACATCCTCAAATCGTAAGATGTGAGAGCACCGGCATACATCCTGTCCATATCTCATATGGTATTTTATTGACAGATTTATTTGAGACCTTATTCAGTACATAGCAGGCAGTATCAACAATGTTTCTCCAAAAAGAGATTGACAGAGTCGCAAAATCCATCATGGATCGAATCATGTCTAATAGTGTTCGATTCTTCTTTTCAAACACCCATTATGTTATGGTGTTCCAAGAGAAGTCTATTGTGAGAGAATCTTATTCTCCTCTAGATATGTCAAGAAATCGCTGGTGAGGTATTCACCTCCTCGATCTGATCGAAGAATTTTAATACTCTTTTTAGACTATTTTTTTACTTCACTACAGAATCGTTTGAACATTTCAAATAATTCAGATTTATGTTTTATAAGGTAGATGTACCCATACTTTGATAGATCATCAGTAAATGTAATGAAGTAATAATATCCTCCTCTAATGCTTATATTCATAGATCCACATATATCACTATGTATCAGACCTAGAACATCACTGGCTCATTCATCTTTTTTCTTAAAAGGTGACTTGGTCATGTTACTAAGAAGACAGAATTTATAGGTCAGTAATAATTCACAATCATTAATATTGAGGATATCCTCTTTGGTCAACCTGTCTATCCTATTCTTATTTATATGACCCAGCTTATAATGCCAAAAGTATGTATCACTGACATTATCTATTCTAAGATATTTGTTCGATGTGTACATTACACTAACAGGCTGTGATATGAGGTATATGCCATATTTCAATTATTTTCATATGATTTTAGTATCATTCACAATGATATTATAAAAATTATCTTTTATTAAAAATTTAAAATCAATTTTATCCAAAAGGATTACAGAGATGACATTCATCATAAAAGAAGGACAATAATGACACTCATCTAACATGACACTATTAGACTTGAAAACAAGCTGTATAATTCTTAAAGCTAAAACTAGAACAAGACTTTCATCTCCAACGTTCAGGAACGACTCACCTTCTCTAAACTTTATATTAACCTACAGTCCCTCAAATAAATTATAAATATTAATTGGATTTTTGATATTCAATATACAGGTAATAGTATCACAGATAGAGAAATTATAAGGAGTTATCATATAAGTGCCTTGTGAAGCAACAAATTGCTTATTTCTCTTCTTTGGCCTATTTAGATCAAGAAAAGCTATGTTTGCAGGATAGTTTTTCTTCCAATGATCCAGTTTCTTATAAAAGAAGTATTTTGTCTGACTCTTATTGACTTTCGACTTCTTACTCTGCTTCGACTTTGAATCAATGGAACGACTCTTTTGCACCTTCTTCTTTTTTCCTCTCTTAGAGGATTGATGACCTGCTGATGATCCTCCCACTACATGCATCGGTTCTTTCTGGAGCTGATGATACTTCTTGAATATCTGCAGTAATCCTAGCAAACCATGATAGTTCACTACAAGCTTGATCATTCTATAATGACTCAAAAAGGATAGGTAAGATTTCGCTAGCGAGTTCAGGATTGCATCCTTGTCCAACTATTTGTGTAACAAAAAACCAAGTTTGCTCAAACATTCAATCTACTCGATCACGTATAATACATGATCAATGATTGACGCTCCCTCTCATATATGGGCATTGAATATAGTATAGGAGGTTTTATATCTCTCTGTATCCTCAAAGATGCCGAAGGACTCATTCAATATTTAAATTATTTGCTCTGGTTGTACATCCTTAAACTTATGGCTAAATTCATCATTCATGGCTGTCCTTATGATACAACACACAGTCGTGTGGTCATTAAGCCACTTCAAATAAGTGTCTCTCATCGTACGGGGTGCATTCGCAGCAAGTTCTTCAGATGTTGGATCCGTAAGCACGTACAGGATCCTCTCGTGCTCCAGAATAATTTTTAACTTTTGATACCAGCTATCAAAATTTAATTCGATAAGCTTGTCGCTGTCTAATAATGAGCGGAGTGATAGTGTGTTGGCCATTACTTGAAAAAAAAAATCAAAAGCCTATTAGTATATGAATCATTTTAATCCTAAAGATATGGATTTTAGTCTAAAGGTTCTTCTACTATTTTATACGACTTGGTAGCCTCTACTTTCAATTTGAAAAATTATATTAATTTTTTAGCAGGTACTAGAATCCACACAGACTGCATGCAGACCCGAGTATGGCTCGACCAACCCTAATGGATCTATAGGTAGATTCTTAACTAATTGTTTCTCCAAATAATTTCTAACAATTAGATTTTGTCCCAAACTTCTCTTCAGCAGGTATGTGGCGCCTCCACTAAAAATCTTGATTAGGTCCAACCATTAATATGACTACACCAAGTGCATCCAATAAATGAATGCCCAGATGCGAGTGTGGCTCGATCAACTTGGCCATTGATCTGAAAGACCCAACAAGGTGGTCATATGATGAATGATAATTTCAATATCCAATAAATATCAGACATATGGCACCTCCAATGCTTATTTAGATTATTGGATCTATTATCATGCACTTTAATGGGTGGCTATGATCTATTTATTTCTATAACTATTTCATTTTAAAGATCTAATAATTTAAAAGATTTGATTTAATAATTTGAGAATAAGAGAAAAAATTGACCTGCAAGTCGTAAATCCTCCTACTGACTTTACCAAGTCATGAAGAGGATGAGAGACAAGCTGATCCAGTGACACCTAAATCAGTCAAACTGATTTATCTTAATGGCATGGGTCAACTCAAATCAATCAGTGATCTAATCAAAATATAATCTATCAAATTGGTCAGATAAGTGAAATCGATGGGAGGGTCTGCCTCGGCTTGTCTTAAACACCATCGAAATGATCAGATAAGCAGACTACCAATTAAAAACTATCAATCGAATTATAATACTTATCTTAGACACCAATTGATCGATTAGTTTAGATTCAATCAATCAAAGGACTTAGGCTGAACCATTGAATCATAATCAGATCTATTTGGTATGGTCAAAAATATGAACTTGATCAAGCTACAACTATTAAGATTGATCTTAGAAAAATTTTAACCTAATCTAACTCAACTTTTGATTAGATTTAATCAATTTCTCTAATTAATCCAAATTTATTTCTAATCCTAGGTCTAATCTAGTTAGAAGACCTGATTGGTGCTAACCCATAGCCCATCGATTTATAAGGTGTCTTAATATCTTCAATTCTCAAATCTAGATCAGTTAATTTCAAATTAAGTATGTGAAATGTATGTTTCAGATTGTAAAACTATTTTACAAGGGTTTCATATGAAACATACATCATATATCATATTTTCAGATCTTAAAATTTAATTTTTAGATTTAAGTTTAACAATTAAATATGCTTTAATTTGATCTAAATTTTATTCATACATCATATATATCATGGCAATATTTAGATCACAATATATTACATCATATGCAATATATAATTTAGATCTTAAAATAAATTTTTATATCTAAATTAATTGTATTAAAATTATAATTAATCATAAATTATTTTAGATCTAATCTAAACTTATTCATGATCGAAATAATTTTAAAATTTTTTTTGCTGTTCTTCTTCATGAGATACAATCACATAGCACCCCTACACATTATAAGAGAATCCCATCGAATAGAAAGAGAGAGTCTTTAAACCCTCTTTTTCTTATGACTGGACAATCTGGTGCTTATTTCAATCTGAGTACTGGGCTATAAAAATCAGAAATCTAATTTCTAAAATTAATTACATCAATATGTACATTGTCAAATAATCTAGGCATGCACATAAGAACATGATCATGCAATTATGATCTTCATCTAATCTAATTAGATCAATGTATCATATACATTATTTCAGATCTGAAACTAAATTTATACAGCATATAAAATATTTAATTCAAATCTAAAATTATATAGAGAAATAATCAAATATACATATGAACACATAGAAAATAAAATTCTGGCTAGTCTTGATTTGTTATTGTATAGAATTTTGTTTAAAATCAGATCTGAAAATCTATCAAGATAGATTCAATTTAGATCTAGAATAAGTCTTACTTCCAATCTGAAATACTTCACAAAAAAATTTGTTAAAATAGATTTTAATCAAATGATTATTTCAACAAAAATTTGTAATAAAAAAAATTCTGTTATAACAGATTTATAACAAATCATCATCAACCATTGATTTGATTCTTGAAATCTGATCAAATCAAAATAAAAAAATTTTAATTAATAGATCTAAATCAGATTTAATATTTAACATAAAAATTTGGTTACATACCATATACAAATATATCAAAAAAAATTAATTATGCATCCATATATCAGGTCTGGCTCTGATACCAGTTGAAGAAAAAAATTTGATTCGAGATCGGATCATCAAAGTACATTTGAAAAATTTTTTATTCTATTAATTTATAATATTTATAAATTATCTTGTTTGTAGCAGAATAGGGATCAAAATCTCCAGAGATTTCTTGATCGGATGCCTCGTGAGACCTAGAAGTGCAAGTCCTCTACTTCACGTGCATGCCAAGCCTCACAGAAAAGAGGGATGATGTTCTTTGCATTAATCTTCAGAAGGAAAGCAAGGAGAGAGGTTGAGATCTGATCTTACACCCTAGGGAGGTATTTTTCATGCCTAAGAAGGAGCACCCAAGAGAGAAGACACCAAGAGGAAGCCGTCCCCCTAAATCAGCGCCCTCCTTATTTTTCTTGTCGCATAAGAGGCTCTCTATCTCATGGTGTTGTGGAAAATATTTATCACACAAAATTATTCACACCCCACCGGTAGTTGGGTCCCTTCTTTAAATAGATGTGGAACCCAAATCTGATCAAAAGACTCATCTAATTAGGAGTCCTTACCTCATCCAAAAAGAAAACCCAAATGAGAAAGGAGAGCGCCCAAAACCCAATGCATGAACACCCTTCATGCACGCACAAAGAAGGGGCAAAAAATATTAGCACCTCCTCTCTTTCTTAGTTGGCTCCCATGAGAGAGAGTCCTAGGGTTTTGGGACTCTATGAACCTAATCCAATTTAGATCCAAATTGAATCTAATTCGAACCTGATTTGAATCGGATTTGAACCAAACTTAAAGAGGCTATCAATTCCAATCTAATTAGAATTCAGGTCCTAGTCTAACTTGAATTTTTAACCCAATCAAATCTAATTAAATCAGATCTAATCTAATTAAATCTGATATAATCTAAAATTAATTAAGATATGAATTCAATCTCTTATAAATCTCTTGAATCATTGATCAGATCATTATTATCTCCGAAATTAAATCTGAACCTCATATCTAGTGCTATCTAGATATAGTCAACTGTTTAATCCATGACCTCTAACTTAATTCTCAATTAAGTTAATCTATTTGTTCAATCAAGTTATGTACTTTCAAATGGAATATATAGACTTAGGTTAATTCTTTCCTATATTGCTTGACTTTATGCGTGACTCCATAGATTCGAATACTAAGTCGATAGTATAGGAATCTTTTTCTGTACTAATTAAAGTTACCATCTAGCAATAGTTTTCATCGTTTGGATAGGTAAAATATTTGCAAGATAATATTCAAGAACCTACGTATATGGTTACCGCATAATTTATCTCTTTAATTGACCCTGAATGCTCAAGATGATCTAGGATTTAACTGTCAACACTGGATGAGTCATCCACATTGTATTTCAATCTTTCAAATCCATCATATAGATTATCTTGATCAAGACTTTACTAAATTAAAATATAGTAATGCATTGTCTCTTGTAATCCAGAGGAGTCAATCCTATTTTGATCCACACACAGACTTCGCAAGTACTTGACTATATCCGTAGCCTTCCGTCACTGCATTAGAAATACAGATAGTCTGACACCAAAGTACAGTGAATTGTTTGTAAGTCACTATGATGATCTCAGATTTGAGAGACACTTATGTCCATACACTTCGCGAGCTGCTCTTGATAACAGAGTGCTGAGCAGGTGAGTTACTTGTTCAGTGACGATATACTCTTACATCTTACCTATATACTATACCAATGTCTTCACACTTCTTGGTTATGAGGACAACCAACCTATATGTCACATAGCGACCTATACTCAATAACGTCATCATCCTTCTAATGACGTATCATTTGGTCGCCAACATGTTTAAAAATTATTCGATAAATCCTCCTTTATCGATTATATTAGAATTCTAAGGACTTCATCATAAAATTAAAAATTCTATAAGGAAGATATACATATGATGAACATGCCAAAATAACCTTTTATTTATTGATAAATAATTCATATACAAAAGTCTAATTGTTTATAATAAGCCAATTAGCTTTAGAACACATTTTCTAACAATTATTTTCTCTTCTAAGTATTGCAAAGAAATGGGAAGTTTGAAACCATCCAAGAGAAGGTCTTTCTATATAAATTGGAATCCGATTCAACTTAAAAGCATAAACCATTAAGTGTTTTGGTCCGATCATCCATTTCAATCCATTTGCACCTCGCTAATTATTCCAATATGGAATAAACCTTGCATGTGCCCCTTGAAGTTCTATCCCTTCGCTTGCAAGCTTGTTTCAACTCTCCCTTGAGTCCAATCCATCACTCTTTGATCAAGCTCTGCACCTAATTAGTTTTCTGAATATACCATATAACACCAACCTAGGAGTCTACTCTCCAAGATCCAGACTTCACCACCATATATTATCGTTGCTGAAGCCAAGAGTCACCCAGTCTCTAAGAGCCATGTTTCACCACATGTTTATAAGAGTCTGCTCTTTTAAGAAGCATGCTCATCCTTATAAGAGTTTGCTCCAGTCTGTGTGGAAAGCCTATGTCTTGCTCCATTAATTATACTTGCTAAATTCTCTTGGCACACCATGGCCGCCCTACTCCATTCTACCAACTCACGTGTTGGTACTCTTAATATGAACTAAACCCTTTTAGCACGCTATCGATCGGCACTGTGACCCAACTCTACTAGCTTGTGTGTTACCATTCTTCACAAAAACCACCAATTTAAGCATGCTTTATAGCTTTAAAAGTTTGTCCTTGGATGTCGACTCTAATACCGCTTATCATGGAGAAATGAAAAGCTCAAGTCCTACTAGCTAGGAGAAGATCTTATTATACAAGTTGGAACCAATTCAACTCAAAAGCTTAAGTCATTAAATTTCAGATTCAATCATCTATATCAATTCATCTACTTTCTATTAATTATTTCATTTTAGACTATATGCAAAATCCTCAATATTAAGTTCGATTAATTTTTTTAATAATTAGTGAGACTATACTTTGGAAATTGAGAAGCATGTTTCTATCAAAATGAGGCAAAAAATTCTATAATTGAAATGACTCTTGCACTAATCTTTCCATAAAAATCTCATATACCAGGGCCTTTAAGTGTCAATATGGCTGTACATTTTATCGTTGTATGTTGCACTAATTCTTATATCAGCACTCAATTTTTTTTATTGATAATTATACTTGAACACATTAGTATACAAAATTATACACATAGGTAGTTAGCATAAATTGGATAGAGCTCAAATAAATGCATGCCATCTGTAATAACAAAGCAAGTCTATCATGTTGTTCTTTATACCGCTAAAATGATCGATGTCTAGACTAAATAAATAAAATAAAATAAATATATCTATATATTATAAAATAATTTTATTAAGAAGGAGAAAATAATTTCCTCAATCTGCTTAGCCAGAATGTCAAGTAAATTTAGAGAAAAGAGTGGCAAAAGTAGGCTTTAGGTCTCCTTTTTTTCCATTGATCTTCATGTTGGATTATATATATATATATATATATATATATATATATATAAAAGAAAAAAAAGAGCAATTTAGATAAATACTATTCTATTAGGAAGTTACACTAGTTACGTTCGTCTCCTAAAAATAAGTAGCTTCAAGAGAAAAATAGAAAAATCAAATTTTGAAAGCAGATAAAGACACCTAAGTTGGCCGGGAGGTTGACAACCTAATTTTTTTTACAAAATATATGCTTAGGTGTGGAAAAAGATTAGTTGAGAGTTTCTTTTTTTTTTACTTTCACACATTTGCATATTTTATGTGATATATATATATATATATATATATATATATATATATATGAGTAGACTTTGATAAGATCGATCAAATTTGGATTCAAATTTGATCAGATTAAAATTAGATAATAGGAGTTCTATATTGATGATCCAAGTCATTGGATGTGATCTACTACCTCAAAACTGCTTACATACTAAAAATCATATGATTTAAAAATTCTTAGCCTATATATCGAGTGATCCAAAAATACATCTAATTCAATTTTATTTAGATTATTCAATTTTTAACTACTTGATGTATAGGCTAGAGGTTTCCAAATCATATGATTTTTTATGTGTAAGTAGTTTTGAAATAGTATATTTTATTCAATAGTTTGGATCATTGATGTAGGATCTCTATTATAGAGTTTTGATCTGATCAAATCTGAGTCTAAATTTAATCGATCTAATTCTAATCTAACTATATATATATATATATATATATATATATATATATATATATATATATATATATATATATATATATATAATTTAATTTTATTTAGATTATTCAATTTTTAACTACTTGATGCATAGGTTAGAGGTCTCCAAATCATATGATTTTTTATGTGTAAGTAGTTTTGAGATAGTATATTTTATTCAACAGTTTGGATCATTGATATAAGATCTCTATTATAGAGTTTTGATCTGATCAGATCTGAGTTTAAATTTAATCAATGTCATTCTAATCTGACTATATATATATATATATAATATTTGAAATATGAAAAATATATGAAAATATATAAAAAATTAGTAATTTATATATCTCAATAACCTCATTAGCAACATAATCATCCATATTTTTTTTTTTTTCCTGACTTGTAGAGGCCAAAAAAAAAAAAAAAGGGGTGTGCTCTTGCCTTTTTCTGTATTTCTGATGCAATCTATATGTTTGGTACAATTTGCCTTTCTTTGGGGCATTTATAAATAAATAAAGAGCACGGTGAATTACCGAGTCACCGACCATCAACCATTTGGATTTTTCTCAATGATGTATCACACTTGTCATTTGCAAGGGGAACACAGGTTACACAGCCCCCTGATTGCCACACCAGTCTAATCCCCACTAAACTGATGCTTGTATCCGAACACACACGCACCATCCAGCCATCCATCCCCTTTTGAACACGTATGCAAACAGCCAGCACGCAACACGTAGTACACACCCCGGGGGTGGGAGGGAGAGAGGCATCTTCTTTTTATCAGCAGAGAGCCGCCTCTTCCTTATCGCACCACCGCTGGCCAAGAACTCGGCCGATCGATCCGATCCTCCCGTCGATTGGATCTCCGGCGCTAGCTAGTTTCGTCTCTCTGGCTTTTCGTCGAACATTGCGTGGGGAGTGAGAGAAGAAGAGAGAGGCGATGAGAAGGGCTTGCAAGAGAAGCCGGGGCTTCGGCCGCAGGATCGTCGAGCTCTGCAACCGGGAGGTGGGCGACGTCTCCCCGAGATCCTTCGCCCATCGCATCGCGGCTTCCGAGGTTTGATCTCAAATCGTCTTTCTTTCTTTCCTTTTTTTTTTTTCCCCTTTTCGCCGCCAATATTCGAGTCTTATGCGGGGGCTATCTTGCGGCTTGAAAGAAGAATGATTTTTAGCGTGATTCGAAGATAGACCACACTAATCGGTAAGCCATAGGGGAAAAAAAAAAGATTTTCTACATGGAGAATTATGTGATCTTTTTTCCAAAAAACACTCATTGATCGCTTTGCTGTTAATTAAGAGGATTTATACGATCAAACGATTTTGTTATGGTGGAATCGAAGTGAAAATTTCAATTTTGTATTGCAACAAGAATAATTTCAAGATTTCTGATTTTACTGAAATTGACAATCGTTAGCTTCTTTGAGGAATTACTGGAAATTGGTTACAAGTTTTTGACACTGAAGATTAAAGTATTTGAGGAAATAGCTTTATGCTTCAGATATAGCTGTAGCCCTTTGATGACGTGAGAAACCCTAGAACATTTAGGTGGCAAATAAAAAAGAGTATATGCACGTATGCATGTATGTGCGAATGGATGAATTCAACATGTAGTTAATTTAATGATATTATAGATGGAGACTATCTTGGCTGTACGGACATCAAGACTAGGTGCTCGCCTTAATTATTTTGGAATATGGAGAATGTTATTTTTCATTTGTTTATCGTTTCTTTTATAGGCTTCTCTTTCATGTTTCGGCTGTCTTGACCTCTAGGTGCCTGCCTAGCACTTAGGTGCTAAGTGGTTCCTTGGCCACCAATCTGCCGCTTATGGTATTTTAAAGATTGAATTTAACCACGAGAAAACTAGTACATATCTCTGCAGTATAGCTATTCCATCAGAATATTCAAATATGACTGAACTATATGAAGTTTGAGTCATGCTTTTCTGAATTATTTCTTCACATACATCATATGATTGCAAGTGATTAATTATCAAAGTCACCTTGTAAGCTACTTTCCCTTGTCTGTTTGCTTGATTTGGTTCCTCTCTAGATTGCTAGTTAGTTTGGCATGGGAATTCTCGAAGGAGAATCTATGTGAGGTGGTCAACTTTTGCAAAAGTAATCAAGGGCACTTTAGAAGAAAAAAATAGTGCAAAACTTGCAAGGACTCATGTTATTGCATGTACATAATTGAGCTATTTTTTTAGGACCATGAGTTCATCAAATAGATGATTTGGTGTTGTTGTTTCAGCAAATTAGTCCTCAGGGGGATGTTAGTGGTGTTTAAGGAATATTTTAGAGTAATTTTTGGGAGCAACAGCTGGCTAGATTTTTTTTCTTTGTTTTAACTTTGTTGGATGTTGGTAGGGCATGTGTTGTATTTTATTTTGATTGTTTGGTTCCTTGTCTTCTTTAACGTGTAGAGCTGGGCATGACTTTGGCTAAGGCCCAAATGATATTGATTTATTTGTTTTAAGGGAAAGAGAAGGAGGAGGAAAAATGCCAACTACAAGCAAACATCCCTCCATGTAGTCCTTATTTATGTTCACTCTCCTTCCTCTCATTCCTTCCTCTCTTTATTCTCAACTGTTGTTTCATTTTGTAACGATCAAAACCCATGCATATCTAATTAGAAAGCAAGCTAAACTGGAAAGACTATCATCCTTGAAACTAATATTAAGTGGTGACAAATCCCCTTGTCATTCTGAAGGCTAGCCTACTCTACCTTAGTCCCTACCTTAATCATCAGGATTTTTGTCCCACTTAGTGTCCTTCTTCTGTAGAACTCTTTGCAATCTATTGTAAACTTTTTGAGGGTTTCACTGACAAGGGAGCAGTAGGAGAAGTTGGAAAACATAGCTTATGAATAAATTCATCCACCGTCTTTAGAAACAACATGATTTGTCATCAATGCTATAATGACCTTTAATTAAGTAGTAAACGTTACCTCTTTGGCAACAATAGTCATGTTAAATAGTTTCTTTTCAAATACAATTTCACAATGTTCATAATAATATCATATATATAATTGCTTTTCAAATCTTTGTCTGCAATTTGACTACTTGTGACATGTGTTACATACCAATTCTTCTCTTTTGTTAAACTAACAAAATCTTGAAAATACCAATTAATTTTTGTTTCTTATAAGTGATGCATTTTAAATTCTCTACTTTCTTTGTGCCTTTTAAAAACACCAGGAAAGCTAGCACATATATGTTGGTAGCTTATATTCTAGGATCTTAATAAGCATTCGACCATCAGGTTCTTTACAGTTGCATAGCTTATGCTTGCGATATAGACATTAAAATTAGTTTCCTTTCTTTCTTTCTTCTTCTTTTGGTTTTTTTTTTCATTTGCATACAAGAAATATTTATCAGGAGATAATTGTAAACTTGCAATGTTGAGGATGAAAAACATCCCTTCACTGTAGTGGTTATATGACAATAACATGATATCTAAGGGGTGTCCACTATGTGCTTCAAAATAAATAAATGGATATTAGGAAAGTCTGCAATGATTAAATGAAGGGATGATTTAAGTTTAAAATGCTGTTTTAAATGATGCTTAATGCGTCATACCTTGAACATATTCCTGTCATCTTGTTACCTCTCTATCTTTCTCTAGTTTTCCCTCTTGTTATCCACCTTGTAATTGAAGAGAACTGTTGTTTTTGTCCTTCATAAAAGAAGACTTGGTCCCTCATACTTTCTTCTTTCCCGCGCCCCCCAACCCAAAAAAAATAAAAGCCCCAAAAAAGAACCCATTTTCTCTTGGTTTCTGTTCCTCTTCTGTCTCGCTATTCTTCTAACTTCTCATGTAAAGGGGGAAGGTTGAAGTTTTTGGTTTGCTCTTTTGTTCTCTTACTGTCATCAAGGATTGCATTTTACATTTACCAGAACACAGTGAATAGAATATGGTATGGTGGTCATGTTGGTACCTTACAGGTCTTTAGATTATGTTTGGAGCAGTCTAGATCTTTGCTATGCTGTAAGTTACGAAAGGGTCTGCAATAGTGACCGATTACTTCAAATGCTCCTTTGTTTTGTGGAACTTCCATTGCCTGGAAGAGGGGGCCTTTATTTTAGGTTAGTTATTATGAAAATGGCTTGATGCTTCATATAATTCCTTTTGCAGATGGCCATCAAAGAGATGAAACAAGGCACATCGATTTTAGGTTAGATATCATGAAAATGGCTTGACGCTTCATATGATTCCTTTTGCAAGTGGCAATCAAAGAGATGAAATAACAAGGGTGTTGATAGATAGAACAACCAAAAAGTGGAATAGATAGAACAACCAAAACCACTCTCTTTTCCCTCAGCTGCCACTTCAAGGAGGATTCCATTTGTAAACTTGCATGAAGAGGCTCAGAAGCTTATATTTGCATTTCTCTTGTATTATTCTTTTTTAATTTAATTTTTATACTATTTTGATTAGGACTACAACTCTTATTTTAGGAACTATGTCACTTTCCAAAATTTTGGAAACTTTTATCTTGAAATAGATGTTAGTCTCAGGATAAGGAATGCAGAGTCATATTAGAAGGGTTAGCCTACAAGGATGGAGAGATATATGCAAAAGACATGAAACTCTTTAATGCTGATGGCCTGAAGCCATAGATTCTGTTTAAGTGGTGAAATCAAACTACAGATGTACAGTAGAAACTTAGCAAGAAGCTCAGTTTTCTGTAAGTTGAAGTGATACATGATCCTTCCTTTACCTTTAAAGTAGTCTTCCTTCTGCTATATAGGCTATTTCTAAGGAAAATGATGGGAATTTAACTGAATAATACATGTTCCTTTGCTGTTCTTGCAGATTCATCAGCCAATTGATGTATAAGCTGTGTAGTTTATAAACTGAAATAGATAGATTGTGTAGTTTATAAACTGAAATAGATAGATTGGCGCTGAAATTATTTGTTGGAATTTCCTTATATATTTTTATTTGCTTAAAACTGCTGTTATTGGGGAGAAATCAGCTTGTACTAATTGTAATTTTGAGATTCGATTTGTCATCATTCATCACATAGCGCACAAGAAACTTGGTAAAATGGCTGCTAATCAACTTGTTGAGTTCCTCTATTTGCACCTTTGTTTAAATCCTTCCTATTTGATTCTTTCTTGTCCATCTCTTCATCCCTAATTTATCTTGCCACCATTCTTCTCTATAGAATAATTAGTCCATTTTGACCATATGCTTTGCTCGTGCTCGTGATCTTAGTGTAAATTGTTTGGCATAGATATCAGTCTTTATTTTAGTGATTAGTCATCAAGTAGTTCTAGTGTTGCTCTTACTTTTTCCTCCTACCATTAGTCTCTGCTTTGTTGCTTTTGTTCCGCTGGCCACTTTGTGAATTCTGAATGCACAGGATCCTATAGTCTTCGACCAATTGTTCCTTAGCCATCCTATAACCTTAGGCTTTGTTATATTTGGTATCAGATCAAGATAATTCTAAGGCAGTTATTGCATATATCAAAAGCTTAAAGTTCGATTTTAGTTCCGATTGCACTTTCTTTTTTTCTTTTTTAAAAAATATTTGAATTAGCCTTCTGCATTAGGGACCATAGATTTCTAATTGTTGTCCTGATGTTCAACATAGGAATGAGGGGTACTTAATCACATACCATATCCATTTCATATACATATCAAATGCTGATATTTGCCAGATATTTCTAAGGTACATGTTTGGTACATCTGTAGAGTATCTTATTTTTTAAAATTTTAAAAAAACTCTGGATACTTCCCTGATACACTTGGAGATACTTCTCTGATACCTCCGAGTATGTGGAGAAGGTTGTTTGGGTTCTTTTATTAATATTAACCTAATGCCAGTTTTGTAGTCTATGGCTTTAATATTAACATATGAAGTATGGATTAAGGCATGTGGATTTGAATGATAAGTGAAAGAGTTGATATTGACTAAAGCATGGACTACATAATTTCAATAATTTACTATGCTTTATAAATGCTTTTGTACACTCTCTCTCTCTCTCTCGTACGGCCATTCATACATGTATGCATGCATATATTTATGTATAAAAAACACATGCACACACATAGGTATCGGCTAGAAAGTGGTTCGGCATGATACCGGTTTGGACCATGCCTTTCTGAGGCATACTAACATAGGGACAACTGGAGAGAGAAGGAGAGAGGGAGAAGGAGAGCGAAAAAGAGAGAGGGAGGGAGACAGAGGCTTCTAGATTCATCTGTGAGTTCGCAAGGACTTGATGACAATGGGGATGGCTTTATGATGGCTTTGTGACGGTGAGGATGGCTTTGTGAGGGCTCAAAGCAAGCTTGAGGCTTTGCTATCAATGTCTGGATCAGAAGGTTGTCTAGATCTGGCAAGAGAAAGGGTTCCAGGCATTGTGATGGGGATAGGCATTGAGAGAGAGAAAGAAAGGGGGGGAGCTTTGAGCACGAGACGGAGAGAGTGGTGTGAGATAGCTCTCAAAGCTCTCGGAGAGATTTTTTTTTTAAAAAAATATAACTTGAACCATTGAAATAGACTAAACCATTTTGGGTTGGTGTTGGTTCAGTACGGGCCAAACCGCTAGGTTTGGGTCAGTTTGGCAATCCTTGATCCCAGCCATATTGTATCTTACTTTTTCAAAGTTTTTATATCAACATTTCCATATTCTATACATAGATATTTTTGTCTCGGCTTCATAGTTCCATAGATTGTTCTAGGACAATTTTTGTTTTCCTTCCTCATAGATTCTAACTTTGGCATCTTGGATTTTTTTTTAAAAAAAATCATTTTCTATTATAGCTGCATATATCATGTCATGGTGTCATTTAGTGCATTTTGCTTCAATTTCAACATTCATAGAATCCTATCTTTGTTGTTGAAGTCTAACAACCAGAAGATGTCCTTTTTCCATGGAAGAAACAAAAAGAGAATAACATAGGTGTTGGGTATAAAATACCCACAGCCGAAGTCCTCAGCAGAATCAGCTCCAGGAGGACTCCGCCCGGACTCCTACGGGAACCGGACTCCGCCCGCGACATCAACTCCAGGAGGACTCCGCCCGGACTCCCACTGGAGCTGGACTCCGTCCACGACTCCAACCTCAAGGGGGACTCCGCCCGGACTCCTACGGGAACCGGGCTCCGCCCGCGACATCAACTCCAGGAGGACTCCGCCCGGGCTCCTACGGGAGTCGGACTCCGCACCTGACTTTAATTGCAGGAGGACTCCACCCGGACTCCTACGGGAGCCGGGCTCCGTCCTCAACATCAACT
Organism: Elaeis guineensis; assembly: GCF_000442705.2. Lineage (NCBI taxonomy): Eukaryota > Viridiplantae > Streptophyta > Magnoliopsida > Arecales > Arecaceae > Elaeis > Elaeis guineensis. The sequence goes on from NC_025996.2 coordinate 135,427,697, forward strand.
GCCGGTAAGCCTCGTCCGGACTCCTACGGGAGCCGGACTTCGTCTTTGACTTTAATTGCAGGAAGACTCCGCCCGGACTCCTACGGGAGCCGGGCTTCGTCCTCGACTCCAACGGCTGCAGACAGACTTCGTCCGGACTCCTACGGGAGCCGGACTCCGCCGACAACTTCAACCGCAAGTAGACTCCGCCCGGACTCCTACGGGAGCCGGACTTCGCACCTGATTTTGATTGCAGGGGACTCCGCCCGGACTCCTACGGGAGCCAGGCTCCGCCCGCGACTTCAACTCCGAGAGGACTTCGCCCGGACTCCCACGGGAGCCGGACTCCGCCCACGACTCCAACCTCAAGAGGGACTCCGTCCGGACTCCCACGGGAGTCGGGCTCCGTCGCCAACTTCAACCGCCGGTAAGATCCGTCCGGACTCCCACGGGAGCCGGACTTCGCACCTAACTTCAATTGCAGGAGGACTTCGCCCGGACTCCTACGGGAGCCGGGCTCCATCGCCAACTTCAACTACAGAAGGACTCCGTCCGAACTTCTACGGGAGCCGGACTCCGTCCGCCACATCAACTCTGAGAGGACTCCGCCCGGTCTCCTACGGGAGCCGAGTTTCGTCCTCGACACCAACGGCTGCAGACAGACTTCGTCTGAACTCCTGCGGGAGCCGGACCCTGCCCACGACCCCAACTGCAAGTAGACTTCGTCCGGGCTTCTACGGGTGCCGGACCTCGCTACCGACTCCAACCAAGCTCCGACCGACAAGTCTGGACCCCCTGGCGGGCCACAATAACGGACAACACTGCTCCACTCCCTGCGGCGGACCCTACGCGACCCCATTACTCCCTGACAGGCTGTATTAACGGCCATGATTCTGCTCCACTCCCTGCGGCGGATCCTGTGCGATTCTACCACCCCCAGATGAGTCACGACAGCGGATGCCGCTCCACTCCCCGTAACTGATCCCGCGTGGCAAGCCACGGTAATAGCCACGACCCCTCTCCACTACTCTCCGCAATAAATTCCTCCTGACTCTGGGCGACCCACTACCAGACGGTTACAGGCGTCGCTATCAATCTGTTGCCCTCTCCGTCTATAAAAGGGAAACCCCAGATACGTTATTCGATAAGCTCTCATCTTTCATCTAAAAACTTTGCTAATTTCTCCGTTCGAGCACTCCATTCTTGTTGAGGCAGAGAACTGACTTGAGCGTCGGAGGGTCTTGCCGGAGCAACCCTACCTCCGGTTTAGACTTCCTTTGCAGGTCCCGGCGGCGACCGCGACTTCCTCGACTCCAGCTTCTCCGGCGCAAGCGGATTTTTGCACCAACAGGATTGGCGCTAGAGGAAGGGTCTGTGTCTTCGCAATACCCTTGTTCTTAAAGGAGCGCTCAACGGATCCACCTCCGGTCATCTTATCCGGCACCCACTCCTCCTTTCCTCATTTGATGCCTTTTCGCGAGGCATTCGCACAACTACCTCCGACTATGGTCGCCGACAAGGAGTGGCCGGACGATCGGCCTCTATCGGATTCCGTCAACACCATTTCGGGAGGATCCCGGCTGGAGGCAACCAACATACCGGCTGCATCCCCCAAGCGGCAAAAGGTTGAAGAACCCATAACCTTTACCGAAGAAGACACCCAGGGAGTCCAATTCCCTCATAACGACGCAGTCGTAGTTTCTTTGAATATAGCAAATTACGACGTCCGTCGCATTCTTGTCGACAACGGAAGTTCGGCCGATATCTTGTTCTACGACGCCTTTTCAAAAATGTCCGCTCTTGGCGGTCATCTGAGGCCGATTTGCTCCCCCCTGGTAGGGTTTACCGGTGACGCCGTTCCGACAGAAGGAATGATAGCTTTGACTGTGGCCGCGGGTCAATATCCAAAGCAATCCAGGGCTCTGGTGAATTTCTTGGTGGTGAAGGCGCCGTCCGCCTACAATGCAATCCTTGGCCGACCCGGCCTCAATGCTCTCCGAGCTGTCGTTTCGACCTACCATTTGAAGTTGAAGTTCCCCACCAACCAGGGGATCGGAGAGGTCCGGGGAGATCAAGCCCTGGCCAGACACTGCTACAACATCGCCTTGCAAAGAAGCGATCAGGCTGACCCCTGTCCCGTCGATGGACTAGATGCTCGCGATGACCTCACCGAAGAAAAGGGCAGCCCAATCGAAGATCTGGTACCAATCCCTTTGAATGATGGGAACGCGGAGCATGTGACGCTAATTGGCTCCAACCTGGGGGAGGAGGTGCGGACGCGTCTTATTGATTTTCTACGAAGGAATGCGGACATTTTCGTTTGGGTTCCAGCAGACATGCCGGGGATTGACACGGAAGTCATGGAGCATCATCTGGCCGTCGATCCAAAGCATCGATCGACGAAAGAAAAAATTCGGAGTCATACCTCGGAGAGGCAGAAGGTGATAGCCGAGGAAGTGGATAAGCTCCTCAAGGTCGGATTCATTAAGGAAGTCAATTATCCTGATTGGATTTCCAATGTTGTTCTGGTCAAAAAAGCAAACGGCAAGTGGAGGATGTGCATAGACTTCAAAAAGCTGAATAAGGCTTGTCCAAAGGACAGCTACCCCCTTCTCAGAATTGACCAACTGGTGGACGCGACCTCAGGCCATGAGCTCCTCACCTTTATGGACGCGTTCTCCGGCTATAATCAAATTAGAATGGCGTCGAAAGATGAAGAAAAGACAGCTTTCATCACTAATCGCGGCCTTTACTGTTACAGGGTCATGCCTTTCGGCCTCAAGAATGCGGGCGCAACCTACCAACGGTTGGTGAACAAAATCTTCAAAGAGCAGATCGGCCGAAACATGGAGGTCTACGTGGACGATATGCTCGTAAAAAGCAAGTCTTCCAGAAATCATGTCGCCGACCTCGAGGAGACCTTTGACGTTCTCCGAAATTATAGAATGAAGCTGAACTCAACTAAATGTGCTTTCGGAGTAACCTCAGGAAAGTTCTTGGGCTTCATGGTATCAGGGCGCGGGATTGAGGCCAATCCAGAGAAAATTCGCGCCATCCAGGAGATGACCGCCCCAAAGTCGATCAAAGAGGTTCAGCGCCTCACAGGGAGGATAGCGGCTCTTAATCGCTTCGTCGCGAGGTCGGCCGAATGGTGCTTGCCCTTCTTTCAAACCCTCAAGCAGCCGAAGAACTTCTGTTGGACCTCTGAGTGCCAACAGGCGTTCGAAGAGTTAAGAAGCTACCTTAGCTCACCCCCGCTGTTGGCAAAGCCTGAACCTGGGGAGGAACTATTTTTATACCTAGCGGTCTCTCCCATGGCCCTCGCGGCCGTCCTTGTCAAAGAAGAAATGAAAGTCCAGCGACCAGTCTACTACATTAGCCGCGCGCTGAGGGACGCCGAGACCAGGTACACCAAATTAGAAAAACTGACCTACGCCTTGTTGGTTGCAGCTCGGAGGCTCCGACCCTACTTTCAAGGGCACACCGTGACGCTACTCACCGATCAACCGATTAAGGCGGTTTTGCACCGGGCTGACACCTTCGGAAGAATGGCAAAATGGGCGATCGAGCTCACGGAATTCGACATCAACTACAGACCTAGACCAGCAGTAAAGGCCCAAATACTGGCAGATTTCATCGTAGAGTGCACCATTCCAGAGGAGGCCGAACCTGAGCAAAGCAAAGTTGACGACCTGAAGTCTCAACCGAACTCCCCCAACGAAGAGACCAATCCCTCCGATCGCTTTTGGACCCTCTATGTGGACGGATCTTCCAACATGTCGGGCGCAGGTGCAGGCCTGATCTTGGCCAGTCCGGAGGGAGTCATCGCGGAGTACGCTCTGCGTTTCGAGTTCCCCGCAACAAACAATGGAGCGGAATATGAAGCTCTGATCGCCGGACTAAGGATCGCCAGAGAGCTGGGAATAAGTCAGCTCCGGGTGCACAGTGATTCTCAACTGGTGGTGGGGCAAGTCAGCGGGAGTTACGAAGCGCGGGAGGACAGTATGGCCAGATACCTTGAGAAGGTAAAAGAGCTCACCCCCGCCTTCAGCAGCTTCAACATTAGACAGATTCCAAGGCTGGAGAATACCAGAGCCGATCTTCTCTCCAAGCTGGCGACATCGGCTCCGGCCGAATTACCCAAAGGCGTCCTCTTTGAAGTTCTAAAACACCCGAGTACAGAAGAATCGCGGCCCGTAATGGAGATCGACCACGAGCCCAGCTGGGTCGACCCGCTGATAACCTATCTCAGAGATGGAGTTCTTCCCCAGGACGCGAAGGAGGCTCGGAAGCTCCGAAATCAAGCCTCCCGGTACATCCTTTATGAGGGCAAATTGTACAAAAGATCATACTCCTTGCCCCTCTTGAAATGCCTCTGGCCCTCGGAAGCTAACTACGCCTTGTGGGAAGTACATGAGGGGATTTGCGGAAACCATTTGGGGGCTAGATCTTTATCCCACAAGCTGCTCCGACAGGGATATTACTGGCCAACGATGCATCGTGATTCGATTGAATATGTCAAAAAGTGTGATCGATGCCAGAGATACGCCAACATCCAGAGACAGCCCACCACCGAGCTCGCACCCTTGAGTGCCCCATGGCCTTTTGCACAATGGGGGATGGATATCCTTGGCCCTTTTCCCATGGCATCTGGGCAAAGGAAGTTCCTCCTCGTAGCGATCGACTACTTCACCAAATGGGTTGAAGCCGAACCACTAGCAAAAATCACGGAAGCAAAAGTACAAGATTTCGTCTGGAAATCGATCGTGTGTAGGTTCGGTCTGCCTAGAACCCTAATCACAGATAATGGACGACAATTTGCGGGAGCGAAATTTGCCGAATTCTGTGAAGATCTAAACATCTCCCACAACTTCACATCAGTAGCCCATCCCCAGGCGAACGGCGAAGCTGAGGTGACCAACAGAACCCTTTTGCAGGGGATTAAGACAAGGCTTGAAAAAGCGAAAGAAACTTGGGCGGACGAACTTTATCATGTGTTGTGGGCGTATCGAACTACTCAGAGGCTACCTACGGAGGAGACCCCTTTCACTTTAGCCTTCGGTACGGAAGCCGTCATCCCCATCGAGCTTAAACTCCCGTCAGCACGAGTCGTGGCGTTCGACGAACATCAAAGTTCGCAAGGTCTTAGAGCCAACCTCGACCTACTGGAAGAAAGACGAGAGATAACTCAGGTTCGGATGGCAGCCTACAGACAGAAGGTTGCTCGATATTACAACGCCCGGGTTAAGAACAAAGCCTTTGGAGCGGGACATCTAGTGCTTCGACGAGCCGCTGTCTCGCAACCTCAGGACCGAGGGAAACTCGCCCCAAACTGGGAGGGACCGTATGAAGTCAAAGTAGTCCGGCCCGGAACTTATTATCTTAAGGAACTCGGAGGAGCCGACCTCCCGCGACCGTGGAGCTCGAAAAACTTACGGATGTACTACCAGTAACTTCATTTTAATTGAAAATCACATACCTATATGTCCTTGGACAATGCAAACAAATTGTATCAAAAATGAAAGGGAAACCTCGTCCCGACAAGGTCGAAGGCCCGGTTCCATTTAGACCGGATGGGGGGAGAGGACTTACAACGCCCTAATGTGCCCCCACAGCCATGTCAGGAACAGGAGGAGAACCTCGTCCTGACATGAGCAAGGTCGAAGGCTCGGTTCCATTTAGACCGGATGGGGGGAGAGGCCCTACAACGCCCATATGCGCCCCCACAGCCCTGTTAGGGACAGGAGGAGAACCTCGCCCTAACTTGAGCAAGGTCGAAGGCCCGGTTCCATTTAGACCGGATGGGGGGAGAGGCCCTACAACGCCCTAATGTGTCCCCACAGCCATGTCAGGAACAGGAGGAGAACCTCGTCCTGACATGAGCAAAGTCAAAGGCTCGGTTCTTTTAGACCGGATGGGGGGAGAGGCCTTACAGCGCCCTAACGCGCCCCCACAGCAGGGTCGGGAACGGGAGGAGAACCTCGCCCTGGCTCGAGCAAAGTGGAAGGCCCGGACTCTTACGGGAGCCGGGCTCCGTCCACGACGTCAAGGAAGACTCCACCCGGACTCCTACGGGAGCTGGCTCCGTCCACGACGCCAAGGAAGACTCCACCCGGACTCCTACGGGAGCCGGGCTCCGCTCACGACTCCAATCACAGGAGGGTTCCGTCCGGACTCCCCCGAGAGCCGAACTTCGCCTTGACTTCAGTGGAAAAAATTCCGGGCGAAAAGGAAAAAGGAAGGCAATGGACCATGACAGCTACGATTGAAAAACGGACAGCGGTCGAGGTACAGAAAACTCTGTCACCGCAAGGACTGGGGCTCCCGTCGGGAGTCCCAGCTCTTGAGGAAGTTTTCGACACAAAATAGGACAACTTACTTAGGGTGACAGAAGCTCGGATCCCCGAATTCAAGCCCTAGGAGGGACTTCAGGCCCGAATGGCCCCAAGCGAGCCTGCAGCCATTGACGGAAAAATGACAACCGGGTATCTTCGAACGGCGTAAAAGTCGAAAAGGAGCTCGGCAAATAACAATCCTACACGAATAAAAGAGGTCGTCGATGACCTTAGGACGACGTGAAAAAGAAAAGAAGAAAAGGAGGAAGAGAGAAGAAAGAAGAATAAAGAAGTTCGACAGACGACTATTCGATGCAAGATGCAGACGAGGTAACAAAATCTCCTTTTCATTTTTCAACCAACAAGGTGTACGTTACAAGACCCGGTGGGCCAGAAAAAAAAAAAAAATAATAATAATAAATACATCATCGACGACATCGAGAACACGGTTTGGAAAGGATACACCGGAAGCCGCTTCAAGCTGCAAACTTCTCTTCCCATTTCGTGTCCAGTGCGTGTGGCGGGCCTATCGGCTTTCGCCCCGCCTTGCTTCGCCCCACCTCCGAAGTCCCAACCTCAGGGGGAAAAGGATGGGATAGATTCCCGGGGGCGGTAAGGGCAACGGCAGCGGCGACGAAGACCTGTTTCAAGAAGAACCGGAGTCACCCTGGGGGCAACGGTGGCGCCAGAGATATGCGTCATCACCGAATACTCCGTGGTAATCACCGTCCAAAACGCTCCGGCAAGGTCGGCATGCGCTACTTCCACCGCCCCCGCAACAAGTTTTACTGCCCCACCGTCGACGTCGACCGCTTCTGGTCCCTCGGCCCCGACGGCGTCAAGGATCCCGCTACAGCTTGTGACGACAGCTCTGCCCTCTTGACCGGTATCACCCCGCCTTGCTACTCCGAAATTCTCGGGCAGAATACCTTTACCGGCGGCCTCCGTTATTAAACCCCTGTTGTTGAAGGAATTCTTCCTTGAGCCCCCTTTGAAACGACGGGGATCCTTAGCGGCCACTTGATGACCGGAGAACTCACCGGCCGCTGTTCTCCTCCTCGCCTTCCTCCAAGCCCTAGACATCCCTTCGAGGATGGCCTCCGGGGTGGAGGACATGACGTGGGAACCCCTTAGAGAAGAATCGAGGGGCTAAAGACGGCAAGGACCGATGCGGAGGAAGTGGCTGAGTAGCTAGGCTCTCAGACGAAAGAAATGTGCCGTTCTCTCGGCAGGATGAAGCCCCGAAGGAAGAGTAGGGGGTTTAAATAGCCAACGGATCTTAGCGCAGTTATGGCGACGGGTGTCCCTAGGCCAATTGGTGCATGCCACGTGTCCCGCGTGTCCCACTCGCCGCTATCGAGGATTGACTGTTCGCAAATTTTCGTAGCGCGACGCTTGGGATCACGTTTCGGCGGGAGTTCCGAAAAGACTCTTCAGGTCGCCTTAACCGGAAAAAGGGCTCTAACGTGCGCACATGTAATGCCAAAATATCTGGGGGCGGCAGTGCGCAGGATTCGAGGGGACGGTTTCGGCTGTGCCCATCTCTCTGTACTTCCTTCGTTCGAAATTCAAACTCGGAAGTAGGGGGACTGGTGTTGGGTATAAAATACCCACAGCCGAAGTCCTCAGCAGAATCAGCTCCAGGAGGACTCCGCCCGGACTTCTACGGGAACCGGGCTCCGCCCGCGACATCAACTCCAGGAGGACTCCGCCCACGACTCCAACCTCAAGGGGGACTCCGCCCGGACTCTTACGGGAACCGGGCTCCGCCCGCGACATCAACTCCAGGAGGACTCCGCCCGGGCTCCTACGGGAGCCGGACTCCGCACCTGACTTTAATTGCAGGAGGACTCCCCCCGGACTTCTACGGGAGCCGGGCTCCGTCCTCAACATCAACTGCCGGTAAGCCTCGTCCGGACTCCTACGGGAGCCGGACTTCGCCTTTGACTTTAATTGCAGGAAGACTCCGCCCGGACTCCTACGGGAGCCGGACTTCGTCCTCGACTCCAACGGCTGCAAATAGACTTCGTCCGGACTCCTACGGGAGCCGGACTCCGCCGACAACTTCAACCGCAAGTAGACTCTGCCCGGACTCCTACGGGAGCTGGACTTCGCACCTGATTTTGATTGCAGGGGACTCCGCCCGGACTCCTACGGGAGCCGGGCTCCGCCCGCGACTTCAACTCCGAGAGGACTCCGCCCGGACTCCCACGGGAGCCGGACTCCGCCCACGACTCCAACCTCAAGGGGGACTCCGCCCGGACTTCCACGGAAGCCGGGCTCCGTCGCCAACTTCAACCGCCGGTAAGATCCGTCCGGACTCCCACGGGAGCCGGACTTCGCACCTAACTTCAATTGTAGGAGGACTCCGCCCGGACTCCTACGGGAGCCGGGCTCCATCGCCAACTTCAACTGCAGAAGGACTCCGCCCGAACTTCTATGGGAGCCGGACTCCGTCCGCCACATCAACTCTGAGAGGACTCCGCCCGGTCTCCTACGGGAGCCGAGTTCCGTCCTCTACACCAACGGCTGCAGACAGACTTCGTCCGAACTCCTGCGGGAGCCGGACCCTGCCCACGACCCCAACTGCAAGTAGACTTCGTCCGGGCTTCTACGGGTGCCGGACCTCGCTACCGACTCCAACCAAGCTCCGACCGACAAGTCTGGACCCCCTGGCGGGCCACAATAACGGACAACACTGCTCCACTCCCTGCGGCGGACCCTACGCGACCCCATTACTCCCTGACAGGCTGTATTAACGGCCATGATTCTGCTCCACTCCCTGCGGCGGATCCTGTGCGATTCCACCACCCCCAGATGAGTCACGACAGCGGATGCCGCTCCACTCTCCGTAACTGATCCCGCGTGGCAAGCCACGGCAATAGCCACGACCCCGCTCCACTACTCTCCGCAATAAATTCCTCCTGACTCTGGGCGACCCACTACCAGACGGTTACAGGCGTCGCTATCAATCTGTTGCCCTCTCCGTCTATAAAAGGGAAATCCCAGATACGTTATTCGATAAGCTCTCATCTTTCATCTAAAAACTCTGGTAATTTCTCCGTTCGAGCACTCCATTCTTGTTGAGGCAGAGAACTGACTTGAGCGTCGGAGGGTCTTGCCGGAGCAACCCTACCTCCGGTTTAGACTTCCTTTGCAGGTCCCGGCGGCGACCGCGACTTCCTCGACTCCAGCTTCTCCGGCGCAAGCGGATTTTTGCACCAACAATAGGCATTCTTGGCAACAAGCTGTCTAACTCTGTCTGTGCTAGAAATGCTGCGGCAGATGAATTGGGTATTGTCAGATAATTTTGGTTGTCTATGTTTGAGTTGTCATGGCTCTTTTACAAATTACAACGTAGGGATCTGCCTTTACCTGCTGGAGCTGCCGAGGCCATCATGGTACTTAGGGTGCACATGACTGCTATGATATGGAGGAGTTTGTGATGTCAGTGATGATGTTGCATGAGTATGATTAGGGAAGATGCAAATGATCCTTAGGATCATTTGGATCCTCATTTAAATAGTTAATTGATTGGCTAGATAATCTTGAATACTTTGACTTTATGAAGTTCCTTGAAGGTAAGTAAGTATGATGAGTTCTAATGAGGGTAAAGAAAGTGGATGTTTTGATTCTATTGACTTCAATCAACAAGTGAGTAGAAAAAAGGCAAACACGAAGTCAAAGTTTGGGCTATAATAAAGATATATTGATGAAAACCACCTCTCTTTTTTTTTTTTGTGATTACATATGCTTATTCAGTAGCACTTGCTAACTTGAAAATAAGGAATCTTCTCTCTAAAATCCATGGGGAAACTCCACTCGCCCTTTAAGTGATTTATGAGGGCAAGCAGTTCATAGTTGGATGAATTGCTGGATTACATAGGGCCAGATTTTCCTATATAATCTTTCTTTGCAGCTGAAATCTTTTAACTAGGATGACATTTCCACCTTGGAATCTCCCAGAATCTTGAACCTTCACCTGCTTCCCAAATGCTTCAAGTTTTTGTAAAATATCGACTTACCCGGATCCACGTGCGCACTTACTACCTACTCTAGAGTCTGGCAATTAAGTACTCTGTCATTGATTGGATTGGCAGCCAGGATGCAACTACTGACTAGTCAACAAAGGAGTAGTTTACCACTGTACCATATGAAATTCATTTTCTGTTGGCACAATATATACGGGCATGTGTGGGCTGAGAGTGCGAGTAGGGGGAAGGGTGGACCATGTGTTGATACTGCACCTGGATACTATCTCAAGGAATCAGTTCCACGCTCAAAGCTATTATCTAAAATTATTGATAAAACTTTCCATATTGAAAAACCAAATTAATTTTATTGTGCCGAGAGACAATCTGGGAGCCTCAACTTCTGTTCAACTTCTCGCTTTGATTAAGAAGCTAAGAAGAATGCGGCCTTCATCACATCAGGTGTAGGGAAAGAACAGGTTTATGTCTTTTGGAAACTTCTAAAGGCCTAAAAAACCAATTAATTTTCTTTTTTCTTTTAATTCGTGCATTTATCACATTTAGGAATATTCTTGGATGGTTTTATTGATTTCTTTATCACCGAGGGTCCGAAAATTTTGCATGATATGCAGCTTTCCCCAAATTTCTTTTCTAAATCCTTAATGAATCTAAAATATTTCTATGAATAGTCATTTTTCTAATTTGGTTTTATGTGTAGGTTGCATTTGGTAGCTGGCAATCTATCCAGATTGCTAGCAATTTAATGTGATAATCTGGATTACTGTGTTTAGTATACTTTTTAGATGGTAATCCAGATTACCTTGGCAATCCAGATTGTCACATAGAAGGTAATCTGGATTGTCTTGGGGAGGGGTGGCTATCCAGATTACCACTTCTGTGCCAATGTTGCAATAAAAATTTTGAACAAAATTATCCTTTAAAGAAATCATACAACTTATTATCCAACCCTCCCCCCTCCCCCTCACCCCCCCTCCGTGTGCACTCTCGGCCCGCGGCTCCTCCACGCCCGTTCCTACCACCCCCATGGCTCTACACGCGCCCGCCCTTCCCCAACTCCCCAGTGCCCGCGGTTTCCCAGAATCCTCGGCCGCCACTTCTCCGCACCACCACCACACCTACATAGAGCACCGGGCAAATTTATTGAGGGTATTTTGGGGATTTGATTTCACATTATCGGTATTCTGATTGTCATACCAAGCATATCAATCAAAATTTTCAATAATTTTACTATAACATTACCTGTGTGTACCAAACACAATAATCAACATTATTGACAATTTAATGGTGGCAATCTTTACTGAAGGCAATCCACATTACCTTCAAAGATTGCTTGGCAATACACCAAACGCAACCTAAGGTACTATGTATCATGACTTGATGTTTCCCTTGTTTGAATGACTACCTTGCTAACTTGCTTAATTGGAGCTACATAGGATATTCTCCTTGAATTTTGTGTTCTATACATATTTTATCTTATATTTTTTTTTAACAGGACCTTGTTCTGCGCTTGGGAATCCATAAAAAACTGGAGAAGCATCGAGGCTGTGTGAATACTGTTAGCTTCAATGCAGATGGCGATATTCTTGTGTCTGGTTCTGATGACAGAATGGTAATTTTGTGGAATTGGGATGCTGGTCTTGTTAAATTGTGCTTCCACTCAGGTCATTCAAACAATGTTTTTCAAGCAAAATTCATGCCATACATGGAGGATCGGATCATTGTTACCTGTGCTGCAGATGGGGAGGTATGTGCTGTTCCCATTCTCCCTCCCTCCCTTTAAACCTCAGCTGTTATGTATTGTGGACATGAAAGGAATGCATATATTTCCTTTATATCACCAGGTGAGACATGCTGAGATACGTGAAGGTGGAAAGGTGTTGACTTCATTGCTAGCCCAACATGAAGGACGGGCTCATAAGTTAGCCATTGAGCCTGGAAGCCCTTACATATTTTATACCTGTGGTGAAGATGGCCTAGTTCAACATGTGAGTTCTTTATAAGATTTACATTTTCTCCAGTTCCTTTGTAAGCATGAGTCGCTTTTACATAAGGCTAACAAAGTCACCATTTATGCAGTTTGATTTGAGAACAAAATCTGCTACAAAGCTATTTACATGCAAATCTTTTCCTGATAGATTGGAGTATCAGGAAACCGTTCAGCTAAATGCTATTGCAATAGATCAAAGGAACCCCAATTTTTTTGCAATTGCAGGAACTGATGAATATGCTCGAGTTTATGACATCCGCAAGTACAAATGGGATGGATCAACTGATTGTGATTATCCAACCAACTGTTTCTGCCCACCACATCTTATTGGTGATGGACATGTTGGAATAACAGGTTTGGCATTCTCAGACCAGAGTGAGCTGCTGACCTCATACAGTAATGAGCTGATTTATCTTTTCACTAAAGATCAAGGTTTGGGACCCAACCCAGTCCATAAATCCCCAAAACCTGCAGCCAAGGACATTGAGACTGGAGATGGGTCCAAATCATTTTCATCATCATCCCCTGCTGATGCAAATCTGCCTGAACCTCAAGTATACAAGGGACACCATAACCGTGAGACTGTGAAGGGTGTGAGCTTTTTTGGTCCCAACTGTGAGTATGTCACTAGTGGGTCAGACTGTGGCCGAATCTTCATTTGGAGGAAGAGAGATGGGGAATTGTTGCGTGCCATGGAAGGAGACAAGTATGTGGTAAATTGTATTGAACCTCATCCATATGGCACCGTGATTGCAAGTAGCGGCATTGAGAATGATGTTAAGATTTGGACTCCCAATGCCCTGGAACCAGCCCCACCAGTAAATATGGATGAGGTATGAATTCTGCTGCTTTCCACTTGCATTTCAATTGCTTTTTGCTATTGCACTATTGGTTCTTTTTTAGCACAATTGGTATCAATTGTCTTCATTTGATGTTTGTATTTTCAGGATTTTTGTCCACAGTTTCTTATTTACCCTTCAAACTATGAATAGTGCACATATGCGCCTTCTAAAAGTACAAAATTTGAATGTGAAGTCTTATTATAATGTTGCAGTCACTTCATTCTTATCTTAGTTTGTCTAGGTTAAAGTTAACTTGGAGATTAACTGTTTTCCCTTAGTTATTCTTAAATTTTGAAAAGTTTTTGTGGAGAATATATGAAATTTAAACCGATAATTCATTTGTACCTTTCATACTTCTGAGGACATGTAAACAGTCGAGTACTTTTCAAAGGTTTTATTCCCAAAAATCCTTGTAAACCAAAAGAAAAGTAATCATGTTGTTTCTTCTTCTTTTTTTTTAAATAAAGGAAAATAATGTTGTTACTTATCATTTGGAGCGTTTAAGCAAACTGCAGGACCTTGTATGCAAGTTTCAAATTTTTAGAAGGGTCATGTGAGTTGTAAACTTTTAGACGGGCACATGCAAGTTTCATATTTTTGGAGCAGCACGTATACAAGTTTGACTTTTTGAAGGGGTGTATTTGTGTTGCTCCTTTGAGAGGTAAATGATCAAATGAACACTTTTTAAAGGATATACATGGCTAAAAACCGATTGTGTTTTTAGAATAATTAATTGTATATAATCACTCTATTTAGGTGCTTTTCATATTGTCTCCAGAAAATGTGCTTTTCTGTTTGTAGAAATTTCAGATCTTGTAGATCATGTCCGATGGTTTATATTTTCATTTTGCAATCTCTGTTTCTGGATTTGGCAATGTCTATTAATGAGCAAACTTGTTTTTCCGCATCTTCATCTGACTAGCCATCCGTGACCATGTACTATTTAGTGCATCTCGTATCCTACTTTTGTCAAAATAAAACGTAAGCATTTTGAGCCCTACACTAGATTTTCTAGCTGAAATTCTCCCCCTGCCAACTGGAAAAATTGATTTGAGTTTTCAAGGCTTTACATAGAGTGGACAGCAGAGAAAGTGCTAATTTCTCTGCTGCTCCATGAGTAATGAAGGTACCGATGGCTGTTCAAATTGATTGCTCTAAACTTGATGACTATGACTATTACTATGGCGATGACTAATCAACTATGACATTGATGGTGATGATGATTTCTATGTTCATGGTGATAATGATGATGATGTTGGTCCTGTTCATTATGATCTTGATGATCATCATGATGGAAATGTTGGTGACATTTGTGATGATGGCCTTGACGATACGGCTCCTGCGATATTACCAGTTAAAGCGGCATAAGAGAAGAAGCAGATTTTACCGATTCTCATTCCCGGAAGACATGATAGCGCAGGTGTTGGCAATGCAGCGGCGACGTTCCAACTCGGGGCACCGTGGTGAAGACTGGCCAGGTAATGCTGACCTGGTGGATCTTATAATGCAGTTGACAGATGGAAATAGTTCTTCTGATGAGAATGGAGATTCGTCTGGGAATCCAGGGGATTGTATAGTCAACTGAATGACGCATTTACCATGAACAGAAACTCTAGAAAATTGTACATATGAATAACTTATACTTTTTTGCTTTGAGACTATTTTAACTTTTCTTTATTTAATAGTTATTTCTATCCCTACATCTATCAAATGGGTCTATACTTCTGGAGTTAGCATCGCAATAAGCAAAGCATGCATTAACAATTTATGTAACCTGAAAATCTTGTACATATGAATAAATTCTAATATTCTATTTAGAGTTGACAATATAGCTTGCTGATTTAATGTATCTTTATTCTCATTTATTTGTTGGATGATGCTATAGATACAGAGTTAGCATTCCCACAGGCCAGTTATATCTTATCATGGTGGCGGCTCGTATTGTCGTCATTTATCTATTTTGTCATGGAGGACAATTTAATTAGAAAATGGTGGGCATTAACCTCATATATTTGTTGGATGATGTTTTTTGTTAGATATAGAGTTGGCCCGCAGGCCAGTTATACCTTGTCATGGTGGCAGCTCGTATGGTTGTCATTTATCTATTTTGTTATGGAGGACAATTTAATTAGCAAATGGAGGGCAGGTTAATGCCTCTGCATGGTGCATGTGGGATGTGACACCAACTGGAACATACATTACTAAGTTTTTACACAGTTTCAGTCAAATGTTTTCTGGAGTAAAGTTGTTCAGGTTGGCGATTGAAAAGTGCAGCGCCCAAGAGACAACGCATTTCAGAATCCGTTTTCCCATCCTATGGGCCGTCTATCATTTCTCGTTTGTTTTTTTAATCGTCCGCGGTCGGTTCTGTTTCTCTGATGGTTTTCACTGGTTGAGGCTCATCTACATTCGATCAGGCTTGAGCCCCATTGCCATTGCTGTGGTAGTAGAACTTTTGAATTACGAAGGGAGTACATTTCTAATTTTTCTTTTGAATGTTACTGTCTTTATAAGAAAATGATAATAAAGGACTTATAATATAAAAATGGATAGTAGCATAGTATTGTTATATTATTATCATGGGATAGATTCGTATAAGGTCGATCGAATTTTGATTCAAATTCAGTCAGATCAAAATTGAATAATGAGGGTTCTATATTGATAATCTAAATCATTAGATGTATTCTACTATCTTAAAAGTATTTATACATCAAAAATTATATGCAGCAAGCGATCAAAAAATATATCTAATTTAATTTTATTTAGACTATCAATTTTTGGCTACTTGATGTGTAAGTTAGAGATTTTCAAATCATATGATTTTTTTTTTTTATACAAGTAATTTTGAGATAATAGATCACATCCAACAATTTGGACCATCGATGTAAGATCTCTATTATAGAGTTTTAATCCGATCCGATCTGAATCCAAATTTTGTCGATCTGATTCTAACTTGGTTTATATTATCATAATATACGATTGTATGCTATATTATAATTATTATAATTATATTTTATATATTATTATATATTATAATATTATTATAATATATGAATGTGATATAATTATTATAGTATAATATCATAATGATATTATATTATAATATTGTTTGCATATATTGTTATATTTAATTTATATATTTTATTTTGATTTAAATATTATAATAAATAATATAATAACTATAAAATTTATAAATATTTTGATTATCTATATAATAATAATAAAATAATAAATAAATATTAAAAATAAAATTTTATATCATAAAATTATAAAATAATTTTCCAACACGTCATGTGTCCCTGGCGGAGTGCTCCGTGGACCTTCGGCCCACACTTCACGGCCGGGTTTCATTTTCGTCGATGTGACTTAGGACTGTCTCCGGAGCTCGAGAGGATTCTCACTGCTACCTAGGGGATTGGAGGACGCCATGGGTCTTACCAATCCCCATTCACATCAAGAAGACCATAATCCCCAATCACATCAGGATCGGGATGAATGAAAGAAAACATTGGGAGGATAGAAAGAAATAAGCTAGAACGAAACCGTATATCTCTTACCAGAATCGGTTTCCATTCCGAAGGAAGAGGGATTAGAGGATTGGCTGGCCAAGAATGGAATCCTCGCCTCCGATCAAAGTCGCCGGAGTAGGGATGATGACGCTTTCTTCGATCAGCCGCCGGAACGGATAAAAGAATACGCCTTCCCGTCCCCATCAAAATCAGAAGCCGGAACGGAGAAGAGATAACGCCTTCTGCCTCCGCCTCACATACGTCGCAAAGAAGACAAGAAGGGTGAGCGACAGAGTCGGTGACCCAGCGGACGGGGGCCATGGCGGTTAGAAGAAGAGAGCAGCAAGAACAAAGTCATGAGAGGCTTTGAGCGGCAAATGTTTCATACTACGTACCTCTTTAGCTCAATTTGGAGCTCGAGACTCGAGAGGATTCTCACTGCTTCCCAGAGGACTGGAGGACGACATGGGTCTTATGAAAATTTGAAGGATTGGACATGCATTTGAGGTCGTCGAGTCTGAAAGCCAGGTTATTGGACCTGATTTTGGAGGGAGAAGTGATGCCAGGTTATCAAGACACCACTGTCGTAGGTTGAGTCTGAAAGCTATACATGTGGTTCAAGCTTGGCATGCGAGAAAGCAAAGTTCAGTACTGTTTGGCATTATATATCACTGCTCGATGTCAGACCCAAAGCAAAATTTTGTGCAAGGCCCTAATTAGGTCTGACCAACTTCCAAATGTTCTTGAACTTGGCTGAAAATCCTACCCAAAATCCAAAATCCAAAATGTTCTTGTGAATGATGGGTTACATATTGCCTCAATTGATACTGTTTAAATATTTTTAGAATTTATAAAGATTTCTTTTTTTTTTTTTTGGGTGTGAATATTTTGTTCGAGAAGAAATAGTGTAGGAGCCTTGTGAATGTGTCCAAGTCTATAGTGAAAGCCTGTAGATTAGATGGATTTGAAGGGTATTTTCACAGGATCTATGGTGGTGAAGGTGGGAGGGGGCATATCTGGAAAACAGAATTTGTTTTTGGGCTCAGATTTTGGTGTTATAAAGTTTGTTGTTTCCTTTTTCCAGCTCTAATTTCCTCCCGCGAGGACGCTGACAGGGTTTTGCTGAACCATGTTAAATTGTCTTTCCTCTTGGTGTGTTATTTTGACATGCTACAGCTCATATAAGAGCTCTTGGACTTGGAGGATAAGAATCAATAAATTAATTTGCTCAGAGGGTCCTTGATCATGGTGCAACAGTTTACAGAAAGTGTCCTGGAGATCCAGAACAAGTAAAAGAGATGGTTGAGGATTATAGTTGTAGGTGTGGCCACCCAAGGGCCTGATAGAATTCGAGTCAAGACAAAGATTGTTATATGTAGCCTTAATCCCTGCAGTTTATATCTATAAAAATTTTATATGAAAACTTCAAAACTTGTATGCTTTGGGGGGGGGGGGTGGGGGGGGGCGTATTCTCATGGTTTCCAGATTGAGGGAAAGAGGAGATATACTGTTTGCAGGAAAAAGGAACTTGTTTTAAGGCTCAAGTTTTGACCTTTAGATTGCTGCTTTCTCTACCCACTACAATTTCAAATCATTTCTCATACATGGACATATATTCTGTCTCCTAGAACCCCTGGAATCAAAAAGCACCAACATATTGAACTCAGGTAGGAATCAGTACTCCAAGATGCATTTGGTTTATGACTAGAATTGAAATGAGCATCGGGATTGGAATGGGTTAGAACGAGAAACGGAATGATTATATTTTCTGATGCATTTGGTTCTTGATTGAAATGAAAATCGGAATGATCTTAGTTTCTGACACATTTAATTTATGATTGCAATCAGAATTAGAATGAAATTTGAATATTAAGTGAAAGTGGAGATTGAATTTTTGAAAAATATGGCATTTTCATTTCCTTTTTAGAATTGAAAAAAAAAAATAAAACTCTCTCCAACTAAATAGTTAGAATGAAAGTCATTCTCAATTCTATTCCAAGAATGCAACTCCTCCCGACCAAACATACCTCAATTTCCTAATTAACCATCAACCAAGATGAAAATTGCAAAGAACATCACTAATGAATGGCATCCAAGGCCCAGTAAACAAACCAATGCTGGACAAATAATTGCTGTATAGTTTTCTTTTTTTTTTTTAACTTTTATTCGTTAAATAAAGATGGTCACCTGTCAGCTTCATTGAGAAAATACAATACAGATAAAATACGATGGAAAAATGCAGGAGTTGGGTGATGAGGGAGTTAAAGACGGGGTGATGAAATTTGATGGAACCTTGCTCTGAAAGTTCCTATCAAATATCCTACCTGAGACAAATGCCCAAACCTTGCGCTAGGCTCCATTCAAGCCGCAACCATCTTATCTGAAGATCTTTCTGAGGAATAAGAGGTCACCATCTCAAACATCACCTCCAATCCCGACCTCAAAGAACCCTTTTACATCTTCGACTTAGCCATTGATGTAGACCTCTGTAACAAATGGGTGCTTTCGGAGAATGTCCGGCTATTCTATCCACCAAGTGTGTAACAATATAGGATTTTATCCAAAAAAAATTAATCACAAGATATTATTGAGATTTTTTGATCTTATATAAATATCTTAGATCTATTCGATATATTATCAATATAAAATTAAATACAAACTCGAATCTCTTTTAAATTCTAACATCTTATCGTGCTAAGGATTTAAATTCATACAAATTCATTAAATTTGATTTTTGCTAAATAGTAAAACAGCTTATAATGCAAAGTTCTATGATCTATAGAATAATATATGAGTTACAATTTTGAAAATGGATGCCACAACCTTCCCACATGGCATGTTTTAGCATAGGAGGTGCCAATTATATCTTTCGATGAGTAACATGAGGGTGCGAACACCTTAAGCGATTTATTGAACATAATGAATGTGAACCTATGTTAATATTTGAGCCTCAAAACTGTCCGTTCAAAGTAAAAATTTTCTTCTTGCTAAAAATTTAATCAATCATATTTCTCAATCAGGGAGAAAGTAGGTAACATGACCCCATACAAAGTTAATATAAGTCGAGATCTAGTTTAAAAAAGATTTTAGTTTCTTTTTGTGATTATTTAATTGGTTATAACAATTTAGGAAAGATTATAACCTCTTTGAACCAAAAAAGGAAATGATGGACTCGGATTTTGCAAGATTGGACCTCATTAATATAATAGAAAAATTATATAATATTTTTTTCATCCTTTATGAAAATAAAGAACTTAGAACACCACAATCAAAAATTTTTAATATTCACTATATTTTATTCTAGTATATTTGAATCAAGCAAAATAAAAAAATTCTTTCTTCTCTTTTATTGGGTCATTAAAATACTAAGATGAATTATTAAATTGTAGAATTAATGTAATAAAATTTACTTATTCCAAAAGTTTCTATAACAATTTTGTTAGAATTACCTTTGAAAAACATATATTCTTGGCTCTAAAGTGTCCTAATTCATCTTCTACATTGCAAAACCCAATCTATTAGATTGTAAAAGTACTTATAGATATGCATAATGAATAATACAATCATACTTACTGTAGCATCTTTTATTATTAAAAGTGATCAAACTTTTTTAGGTTCAACTATGGATTTTAATTTTACAAATTGTATATGTGTGCCATTTGATAAAATATAGGAAAATAAAATATATTAATGTAAACTTTGTTTGTCCTTTGGATATTTTAAACTTTATTATTTAAAATATCAAAAATAATTATAAATTCAATATTTTCTGTTGTATAATATTTTTAAAATAAATAGATTATTCAAGACTGTTTTATGATGCAACTAAATAGTAGTGTAAATGGTATGTGCATGTCAGTTTTAGATAATTATATATTTTTAATTATATCTAACCTCTATGATATAATACTTAGAATATATTTTAATTTTGATCCAATTCAATAATTGACTTGGAGGTTGCACTGGTGACTTAATGATCAACTCTTTGGTCAAGTGAATCTTTGTCCAAGTTTAATAACTACATTATGGATTTTCCAATGAATAATTAGTGCAACAACTAATAAAAAATATAGCAGTGGAACTCCAATATTTTCAATTATTTTGACTTTGTGCATGTCACCACTTTCATCACTCAGGGGGCTGCAAAGGAGTTAGTGAAGGATGCATATAACAAAAAGATACCGTATCAAAAATAACATCCTTAAAAGTGTCAACTTGGTAAGTGCCCAGACACATGCACCGCCATCCCTTCTTTTCCTTTTTTTTTTTTTTTTTTTTTTTTTTGTATTGATCATGTTCCGTAAATCCACACATCTTGTTGTACCATATATATATACACACACACACACACTTACATCAACCAAATCTTTAACTTGTAAACCTTTCGGCTCTTCAACTTCTCCATCTTTAGCAATTTCAACTTCTTCCACAACTTGATTCTCCTTTCTTCTTTCACGTCCATCATTCCAGTTTCAAATTTGTCAACATTTTTCTTTATTTCAGCATTATGCAAGTTGTTTTCTCAAAAACTTATCTTTATCAGAATTTCAATCCAATATTATATTGGAAACATTTTATTCTTGAAACAAAAAGAAATAAATTCAAGATTTCCTCATAATCTTTTAGGAGACTTTATATTTTCAATATGCTTCCAAACTTCTTAGCGCACTGCAATTTACAATATTCTCAAAGAATTGTATTCCTTTGCGGATCATATTTGACAAGCAACTTTCTGGCTCCTGAATAATATCCTAAAAGTCTTGTCCTCGTATGCATGTCTCCATGCAAAGCATCCAATACATATAGTTGGTGCTGTTTCTCTTGTCTACTCCATGCTGGTTTAAACCACTACCATGGAAGTTCATCCTTGGCAACAAGAACCAATCCACCAACCTTCTGACCCTTCTCTTTGCAAAGTCACAAGTACCACCAAGCCTTCTAATGAGGTTCTGATATCATGTGGAAACTATGATCACTCTCAAATATATAACTAGATACTCTAGACTCCACGCCCAGGATTGTAGTAGGACCAAAATAAAACAGCAAGAACAAATTTGGAGAAGGAACAAACACTCAAATTCTAATAGGAGTGATTTAGGGACACCTAACACACTATTTGCTCACTTTACCAATTACAAGATGATTAATTATAGTGGTTTATGTAGATATAATATGACTTTTTGTATGCCCTTACAAAAATACACCACCACATACTAAGACACTATCATTAAATAAATACAGAACTCTTAAAAGACATCACTTAGAAACATGAAGAGCCACTTCACAAGGACTACATTAACTAAAGCATCAAAGGTCTAATTTTCAACAATCTACACAGTTCAATCTACGCAGTCCAATCATGTGAATGTCTCATTTTCCCTTCTAGAAGAGGCCATCACCAACTCGTCATGCTCATTTCCAGTCAAACCATCTATTCTCACGTTATTCTTCTCAATTGTGTGTTTATTCATTTTCAACCAGAAGTAGAATATTGCAAGTGCAAAATGATGACTCAAGGACTATTTGATGATCTACTAACAAACTTTGCTTGTTGGCGTTGCTAGTTATTATGATCTTGCGTTCTGCTCAGACCATGACAAAGAAGCTTCATCGTAGAAAACTAATTTTTTTGATGGTTAGTGCTTGGTTTATACTCTATACAGAATACAAAGAAGATGTGCTTCATACCTGTTGAATCACTGTAACAGCACAGGGATATGTCAAAGAAGAAGCAGCAGTGGCACACCAGGGAGACTAGAAACCCAAAGAGAAAAAAAAGAAAACAGCCATCTAGATTAACATAATTACAAGAAATGACTGCATCTTGCCTTCCCCATCTGAGGCCTCAAACCAAGGACAAGCTGCCTTCTAACTTGTCAGATTATATGCTCAAGAGCAGCAGAGAAGTCCACACAAGAATGATACTGCAAGTGTCTAGGATAAGCAGTTTGCAAAATCTCTGCTTCTCATATGCCACTTGCTTACATTCAACCAATCGCGAGTATATGAAAAACTGAACGAGATGCTGAGTTTAATTCACATTCTTGAGCATCAGGCCTGTACATAAACGGCATTCACAAGTTTCTGGCTTGTAGTTGGAGGTGCAGCCCTCATCATAATACTGAGCATGAAGGCTATCAACTGCACAAACATTTGATTATTGATACCAGAAGCTCTACAAGAATTTGTAGAAATGTGATTGTGACTCAGTGCTTACTGATGCAAATCCAGCACACATGATACTGAAGCCTTTGAACTTAAATGGTGCATCCTCTGACAGGAACCAAGCTGAAGGGAAAAGAAGGCAGTCCTTCAGTTTTTGAACTTTTTATACAACCACAGTGTTTTAAAGAATAACCAATTAATCAACTACCTGTTAGAGGAGTGAAAAGTAATGGAGACATAATTGTAGCAAATGAACCGATGCCAGTTATACATCCTTGGGCCATTCCCTGAAACAAGCAAGATTTACTAGCCAACCAAGAATGCATTGAGATAGAGCAAAGATCTCTCGGATTTATAACAGTAGTTCAAGCAGTGAGAAACCAGAATCTTGTGAAAATGGATACCAGGTTAAATATTTAATTACAATGAAGCTCCAGAATGGGCACCAAAAGGTAGAACTGCAGATAATATTGACAGGTATAACATAAAAGACAGGTACAACATAAAAGATGTTGTGCTAAAATTAAATCAGTCTTCTAAGATTGATGTTAATGCAAAGTAACCGCCGCCTGATTATAACAGTTCATATAGTCTTGAGGCCATCGATCTTATGTTAGATTTAGAACTAAATAATGCAAAAGTGCATCCTTGCCAATTTTAGGCAGTGTTATATATTAATTAGGGCAAAGTAATATAAATATGCAGATGTATAACTTCCGAATATGCATGCAGGAATTAGTAAGGTGTATGATGTGACCAGGAAAAGAGGGCGAGTCTTGGAACTACATCAAGGTTGCTCCACTATGACCTAATTGTCATAGGTTCAAAACATGAAAACAGCCTCTCCATATGTGGGGGTAAGGCTGCATATATTTGATCCTTCCCAAACCCGACAGTGGCAAGAGCCTCATGAACTGGGCCACCATTTCTTTGATGTAATTAGGAAAAATATACAGTTGTATACAAAGTCATTTAGGGTCATGTGTATGGTAGGGTTTCAAACCTTTTCTGTAATGAAATTTAGGTTGATCAACAGGTTAACAGGTTGCACAAAACAATTTTTCAGTAGTTGTAGGCTCAAGCTAAATTGAGTTGATGTTCAGGAATAGGGAATGTGTGCCTTTGCCATGCTATGCTTATGTTGGACAAACAATTTTATTTTTTGCCATGAATAAATTTAAGTAGTGCCCTCTCCTTTTTGTTGTCACTTTTACTTTGGTGGGTTTTATAATATCTCTTCTACCCTGTATCACCTTTTTTGTTTTTTTCGTATCTCCTCTCCATCAACTAGATCTCTTTCTCCATAAGGAACAAGATGCAAGACTCAAGAATTTTTCAGAATCATAAACCCAACTTAGTTTTTGGTCACGGTTGGTTTTGAGGTTCAAAAATCATGTACTAAACTTGTATGGACCACAGGTCATGTGAGCCATGTCAATAAAAGGGGATGGATATATTATACATAAATATGCTTTGATAGGGTGGTACACCTTTGGCAATAGTGTTACTTGGATGCTCCAAATTTTGGGTTTTTGAACATGTTGGCACTTGGACATTTGGATCACACTTCATGATAATTCTTGACACTTGTATTGTCAAATTATGATAGATCTTTTTTTGTCAACTTCCATATTAAAGTTTTTTAAGCCTAACAGAGTAATTAGTAAACATTTTACCAGATTTTATGAAGTTCAATAGCATAGATCTAGCTTTTTATTTACTATAAGCATACAGTGGTACATATCTATATGTACATAAAAATGTGTCCTCACGGCAGATTCTTTTGGACGATTCACACCTGTCACATGTCACAGCAACATTTGCTAGTATGGCCTGTTCGGCCTCCTTTTTGCATTTTTCTTGTGCATTATTGTCTTAGTTCTATGTTTTTGGAAAACAATGTGATCCCAAGTCATGGCTTTCAACATATGCTGAAGATTTTGTAATCCTTATTTAGTGCAAAATATGGTAAAAGCATCAAACAAACACCATTTGCTCAGATTATTTTGGATTTACATGAATCCAGCGAATGAAGACCACCAAGTCCAAGAATAACATATCAGCCTAAGTTTTTTCAAATTAAACACTAATTTATCCTCAAATTGTTCAAGAAATTGGAAAGGGGAGAGATTATCTACTAAGATAGAAAATTTTTCTAGTCTAAAAAATTGG
The DNA here is from genome assembly GCF_000442705.2 of Elaeis guineensis. Lineage (NCBI taxonomy): Eukaryota > Viridiplantae > Streptophyta > Magnoliopsida > Arecales > Arecaceae > Elaeis > Elaeis guineensis. The sequence continues at coordinate 135,452,678 of NC_025996.2, forward strand.
ATGATCATCATTTGAATTTCAGAAATGGGCTTAGTAGCTCCTGGAATCTCAGTAAACTCGTACCCACCTTGCTGAAAAGGCCTTTAAACACTTATACACAGTGGTAACAGGCAGCAGCTTGGTTCGTTCCTATATGGGGCTAGTTCAACTATCCTTCCATACTGGCTCACACCCAACACATGTACAGACTGGTAAGGGGGCTGATACAGGCAGCTTTTGAAAATTGAAACCACTGTAGAAACTTAAAAAAGCCCTCTTTTGGTGAGGATAAGCAATCGATGCAGAAAAAAAATAGTTAAATATTGGTATGAGTCTGATTGGAACCAAGATTAGTAATTTGGTGATAACCAGTAAATTCACTTATAATTAATTGCACCCTAACAAATGCGATAATCAGAGTTTCAATTCATGTAGGTACTTTATAGAAGTTCTAAACCTGGTTTCTCTAGCAGTGCTTCAAGAATAACATACACAAATCTAAGAAAATAAATATTCATAATTTGCCATGATAATCATTGAAGTTTTTTTCCATCAAAATGGTTTCGATTATAAAGTATAAATCTAAGTGAAGAAGGCTATGGACGTCTGCACAGTTTTTGATTTGTCAAATACTTGCCGAAGAATATTTCAGCATAAAAAAGGCCTGCCACGGGATCTGGAAACATAGTTGGTGGATAGGGAGATCTACCTTGTGGGTTAAGCACATATGACTAAGGAACAAACACCTAAGTTCTTCTGTTGGAGATTGCCTAGACAAACAGGCAAGATGACAGGTGAACTACATAAATTAGCAGGCCATAAATGTAAATAGAGAACAAGAAATATGTGAAAAAAAATTATGCAACTAGAATAGTAAAATGTCTCAAACAGATAAATCAGCGATCTGAATGTGGCATTCTTAGATTATAACAAAGTTCATTGGTGTCTAAACCAAAACAAACTTCCAACACGACGAGTTAGTACCTGCTCACTTGGTCCAACTTTTTTGGATATAATGCTCCTTATCTGCTCAAAGAGTGGGCATTCAACGACGAAGAATTTATGCTCCACAAAAAAATAAAAAAAGGCAAAGAAGGAAAGAAATCTAGAGCAATCAATAGAAAGCACTCACACATGGTTGGATGAAAACACTCAGAAGTATAAATATAGCAGCTAGATAAGGAACCTGCAATTTAAATGATATTAGTGGCACTTCATTGAAAAGCCAACAAATAAGAGCTATTGAAATATATATTTTAGGCACCTATAAATGCAGCTACTACCAACATTTCCTCACATGTCGCAAATGGTTCATTATTGGCAAACATAAGTGCTACCAAAAAACATGAAAAAAGTCCTGGAATTGAGACTTTAACAGCACTTATAGATGCCATCAATAAATAGATTTTTATCCACATTTGTAAAAAATACTGGCAATTAATTGCTGACACCATCCTAAACTGGTAGATAAGAAAATGCCGCAAGAAATTCTAGCGAAGATATTTGCAGAACTTTTTCAAGGTATTAGCAGAACAAGTAAATGCTGCTCATAGCTTTTAGCTGACTGGTCAGGGGACCATGATATAAAGTAATTTTAGGAAGCCAGCCTCAAAACATCCCATATTGCACCACGTCAATGTATATAACCCCATGCTGCACTATACCAAGGCATATCAACACAAAAAATGCTTGGTAGGCTTTTTTTTCGTTTTGCTTATTTGTATGGAGGCTCACCGACCCTCTTCATCCCCATATTGAGGTACATACCTGCTGATGGGTGACAACTATAGGTTCTTAATTCGATAGTTAAATCCTTGCGATAGATGACACAATAGTCTTCTACAAGCGGTAAACAAGAAGCTTTAATGTAGATTGAAAAGTTGCAAAAGCTACTTTAATAAAACTAAGTAATAACTACTAATATAATAGAAAATTTAGGTCAAACGCTTGCTAATTTTCCAACAGAATGAAAGAATATTAAGTTTGAAGCGAGGCAACATTGAGATTTAGTTTTTTCCTTAAGGTATGTTTGTTTTCAGGAAAACTAAGGAAAAGGAAAAGGAAAATCTTTTCCAGGAAAAAGAAAAAATCTAGTCAAGTGTGGAAATCTATTTCTATTTTATTTTAGTTTTCCCAACATCCAAACACCTAGAGAACTAGATTTGTCAGAATTCTTTTGTTTTCCTCACCTCTTCCAGGAATCAAACATACACCAATATTCATATATTGAGAAATACTGATGCTAATAAACTCTCAGATGAGTAGTGTCAGTAGGGAGACATTATGTTGCAACACATTCTCCCCCCCTCCCCTTCTCTTTCCTGCCAACCTTTCCTGAAATTTAGTGCAATCGCTTCATGCCACACTGTATACGTTGGTCAGCAGTCAGCACATAATCCAAGTAAAGCCCTCCTTTTTTTTTTTTTCTTTTTTCGGTAGGATCCTGTTTTTCTCTTTTACTAGTAAGCTAATTCCTCCGATTAACAGGCCCATCGATATGCTTCCATCTCGTACTATGAACTGCAATTCTTTTATGCTCACCAACATGAGAGATAGATAGATAGATAGATAGATAGATAGATAGACAGATATATATATATATATATATATATATATAGAGAGAGAGAGAGAGAGAGAGATTATAGTGAATGTTGTATCGTTCTCCTCTTGTGAGTTTTCAATTGTCTTTTGACTTTTTTCCCTCCCTTTTCTTAGCTGCCAAATTTCTATTTTATCGTATGTTCATATACCATACAGATCTTGAATATATGAATCTTAGGTACATGAATCTTGTCTATCAAGGTACTTGAGACTATGCATGCATATCTTAAATAGCAATTTACACATATATCTTGGATGATTCATTATCCTAGATTCTTATATGTTAGCTAAAAGCTATAATTATTCATTCATGCCTTTGGTAGGATAGTGCAGAGCCATTAAATTTGGTGTGTGATTGAAAAGATTTTGAATAGAATAACGATTAAACTGCCAAGTGCCAACTTCTCCTACATCATGCCCACAAGGCATATTTTGCCAGCAAATTATTGCTACAACAAAACTGCAATAGTTTTGACAAAAAAATTTCAATCACATTCATTCTTACCAAGGACTGAAATATCAGCATGAGGACAATACCAGTCTTTTCCAGCATCAATATGGTATTGACCCATACCTTACCAACTCTCACGATGGTGGTGCAAACTAGCACCACACCTGTATGCAAATTTGAAGGGTTTGTTTTGCTCATGGAATGCCGAACCATCCCGAACCGGATGGTTCAAGGCGTTCCGAGCCGTCATGGTGGCAAACTGGAATGGCTCGACCAAGGAAAATGGCACATCGAAGGAGGGAGAGAAAAAGAGAGGGAAAGAGAGGAAGAGAGAGAGGGGAGGGAGAGACAGCACGATGTTGTTGGAGGCTGGCAACGGCCTACTGAGGCCGCCAAAGGGCCGCGGAGGCCTCTATGGCTCAGCATCGCTCGATAGGACATTTAATTGAAAGAGAAAGAGAGAGAAAAGGGGGGAGCGACCGTATTAAAGGGAAGAGCAACCAGCGGAGGGGCTGTCGGAGGGCGCTGGGTGGCCACCGTGGCCATCGAATAGCAGAAAATGCACGGATGGAGCTGCGGCCATGGAACAGGGGCAACCACCCCTATTCACTTGTTGGATTTTTTTTAAAAGGAAGATGAATAGTGAAACCGGCAATATTAGCAAATTTTTTTTTAAAAAAAACTAAAAAATAGTGAAACTGATGATGGATTTGCTGGTTTCACTATAATCGAAATTTTTCAAAAAAATCTCGTGAAACAAGAGCAATCGCCCCTGTTTCACGCTCATGGCACCGGAGGCCACAATTGCACCGTCTGACTACCATAACGGCCAATCGGAAGCCCTCCGACGGCCGGTCCGACAACTTTCCCTCCTTTCTTTTCTTTCTTTCCCCCCTCTCTATCTCTCTCGATCGAGGATCGACGAATGAAGTGGAGCCTTAGCGGCCCTCCAAGCGTGCTGGTGGCTCGCCTGTGGCCACCGCCGGCGTCTCCTCTGGCCGCACTCTCCCTCCCTCCCCCTTCTCCCTCTCCTTCCCTCCCCCTCTCCTCTTTCTCTTTTTCTCCTCCCGGTTCGCTTCTTTTCCTCTTTGCAGTTCGCGCCGGTTCAGTCTGGTATGGATCCGTACCGATTCATACCATCAGCTACCTGGCACGGGTTCTCATACCAAGTCCACAAACCTTAGTTTTGCTTTTCTTTTGCTCTTCATTTTTTTTTGGTGGGAGATTTTGATAAGTAATACAGAGACTAAGTCTAACTTCTTTTGTTTTCTTCAATAAGCAATATGGATATGAATTAAATTGAAGTTTATTGACTGCCTATTTTATTGATCTAATTGACATTGTTGTCTTATAGCCAAATTGACTATATGATTAAATAGCCTTTAACATAACGAATAAATTTTGCTTCATAGTCCCTACCACTCATAGTCAATGCTTATAAGTATTTTGATAGATGGATGCAAAGTTTAAACATTTTTGGTCAAAAGTCTAATAGATTTCATTTCTTTACAGTCGGCATTACTATTCATTTAATTTTTATATTTATATGGTTGAATGATTTAGCATGTTTCCTTGTATTATTGAGTCAGCAACTCTGTTCCTAGTAAGATTTTGAACTAGGCTGAATGTTCGATTAATTTGTCTCACATTTCATGCTACATCAACCAACATGGCTCTCCATCTTTTTTTTTAAAAAAAATTTGTTGTCTGGCTCATACTAGTCGGAATATATTGAGGTGGCCATTTTGCCCCCACTCTTGTGATTTTGGAAAAAAAAAAAAGAAGTTTGCCTTCTTGATTGGGATAGGCTTTATATTGGCATACCAATCTTGATATTATTTGATATAGATCTAGATGGCCAATACATCTTAATCTTATATTGATTCAACACCCTAGCATCTATATAAGTGTCAATTTCATGTTAGAAGGATACAATTAAGATTTTAAATCTCATGGGACATAATGGTGTCCCAATTTCTCCATGAAATGAGATGCCCTACTGTCCCACCTTGTCCTGATGGTGGTTCTGATCTTATATCCTAGTAGATATCCTTCATCTCTCTCTCCTTTCTTTTCTTCTTTTTTTTCTTCTTTCTTTCATTCTTTTTTTTTCTTCTACCTTCCTTTCTTTCCTTTTCTTTTTCTTTCTTTTTCTAATCCCTTTCTTTATTTATTTTTTTCCTCTTTCTTCTACTTTTTCTTTCCTTTTTCCTTTTTTTCTTCCTTTCTTTCTTTTGCTTCTCCCTTCCTTTCTTTACTTTTTCTTTTTATTCTTTCCTTTCACTTTTTTCTTTTCTTTAACTTGCCTTCATTTTTTTTTCTGTGTTTCCTTTTCCTCCCGCATGGATGAGTTCAGAGTCCCAACCTTATTCTGATCCTATTTTCTCATAGAAACAAGATGGGATGGCCAAGATGTCCTCCGTTTTACAGAGATTTAAAACCTTGGGTACAATACTGACGGTACCATTCTGTTCTACCAATTTTTGAATTCACACTTCTTACAGCCTTGTAATGTTACTAAAACATTATCAGGCATACACATCAAATATCATTGAACTATATTAGGAATATATTATTCTCTAATTGTTAAGGCCTTCTACACATCATTGACCCCTCTGCCACAAGCTTAAGCATTTGGGGTCTAGTCTAATGGCTAGTTAACATGGTATCAGAACTAAAGGTCACGAGTTCAAATTTTATTTAGTTGCATGCCAACCATACCGTATCATATTGGTACCAAGTTGATATACAATACAAGAGCTATACCGATGCTTAGTATGCCGGACTGATTACCAAACCGAGCATACCAAACTATATTAGGCTGGTACCAGTACAAGGTTTAATACTGAGATGGCAAACCTTACTTGATATATCATACATTGTTTACCCTTTCCTGATAGCTTGAGCTTTTGGGTCTAATAGTTAGTTAACACGAACCATGAAATGGCTCAATGATATAAGTTAAATGACTATTTTGAGCATGTTCTGCAACATATGGAACATAAAACATAATGTAAATTACAAAAACCCCCTGAAGTTTATGTTTATTACACTTTCATCCAATAATTTGAAAAACCTACACTTACAGCCTGAAAATATAATGGCCTTACTTAAAAGATTATAAATTATAAAATGACCAAATTGTCCTCCATATTTTTTAACAAGGGCTCACAGTCGAGTCCCTTCCTCCTTGAGCTCATGCGCATGCCGCAACGTAGTGGATGGTTTGGGACTTCAAAATTGCCGCCATTCAGGAGGAAAAGGCGAGATCAAAATCTTGGGTGGACGAGGGCAAAGCAAGAGATGACGGGAAGGGAGTTAAGGAGCCAATCGGCAAAGAGGGAGAGGGCATCGTCAGCTTGGGGCTTGGGGAGGGGCGGCCCTAGGGAGGCCTTCGGGCTCTTGAGCTGCTTCATGATGTCATCCAGCATCGCTAGGCCGCCCAAGTTCTCTCCTAGCTATTGTCACTCTTTTCCTATTCGCTCTTGTACTCTATCAACTTTGTTGTGACGGCAATTAAAGCGGACAGAGAAGAGGAGAGTGGCATGGAACAAACTATTTTCGAGATTCTTCATCATGTATATTCAAAACAGAATAATAATCGCTAGAAGACAAATACTAAAAAAAGACAAAACCCATGTGACCGTCCCATCACTCTTTCCTTCTATCTTCCTTATCTCTTCCTCCCTTATGATCTCTTCCTCCCCACTCTCCTCTTTTCTTGCCTGTTGCTGTCCTTACCCTCTCCTTTGTTCTCGTTTCACCAAACAATCATTCCTTCAGATGAAACGAAACCCCTTTCCGACCCTCCCTCACCCACCCAACCCCCTTTAACTATATAAATATCACCCCAATGCTGCTGCAATAAAGAGACTAATGATGGCATTGGTGGCCACATCCACGGCAGTGCTCCTCCTTATCCTTCCTCATGGCGACAGCAAAAGAGAAGTGGGTGACATACATCGTCCACATGGCCAATTCCAAGATGCCAGCCACCTTCACCGAGCACGGCAATGGGTACGACGCCTCCCTCTACTCCACCTCTGACTCTGCTGAGATCCTCTACTCCTATGACACCGTCGCCCATGACTTCTCCGCTCACCTCACCCCAACTGAGGCCCAAGACTTGAAATCCCCTAATGGTGTCCTCTCTGTTCTCCCAGAGGTCTAGTACAAGCTCCATACCACTCGGACACTAGAGTTCCTAGGCCTCGACAAGAGCGAAGGCCTTGTCCCCCAGGCCAACACCACCAGCAATGTCGTGGTGGGAGTTCTCGATACCAGCGTCTGGCTAGAGAGGAAAAGCTTCAACGACATGGGCTTCGACCGTATGCCGGCCCGGTGGAAGGGCGCGTGTGAGGAGGGGAAGGACTTCAAGGCGACGTCCTCCAACCAAAAACTGATTGGAGTGCGATTCTCTCCAAGAGCTATGAGGCCAGCATGGGCCCATCAATGAGGGCAGGGAGTCACGGTCTCCGTGAGACATCGATGGCCATAGGATCCATACCTCCACCATCGCCATCGGCTCTGTCGTGACAGATGAGAGCCTCCTGGGCTTTGCCGCCACCTCCTTCGACTACAGCACCAGCCCCATTGACCCCCATGTGCCATGAAGCACTCCGCGCTCCTCACGGACCCTTCTTCAGTGGTCTAGATGATGATGAAAGCCCACCTCCATCGATCTTGCCCACTACCAAGCACAACAACTCCCTATGGATGGACATCTCTGACCTAATTTTAGAGAATTATTTCTTATCTTTTGTCTGAGGCTACTTTGGTCATTTCAAAAATTTATAAGGACGTGCCAAATAGATCCAAGTTAATATTAACGGACTGTCTAACGGCATGAGTCAGACTGTAGGGTTGACTAAAATGTTAAGGATGTAGCTGTAGATTTTCAACTTATTCTCAGAGAGATTTTTGTAATTTACTCTAAAACACAATACATGCACTGTAGGTTTAAAGATAGATTATGAAAATAAGCCATTGCATACTCATAAAGGATCTATTAAGCAATTAAAAATCACTTGAAAGATCGGAGGGGGAGGAGGCACTCCCCCATAGAAAAGGAAGTGAGAGGGGAGGGGGGAGGAGGGCGAGAGAGAGAGAGAGAGAGAAGGGTGTAAGAAGATAGGGGGATAGGGAGGATCAATGTATCTATTTTTACCATTATATTATTAAATAATTTTAAAAAACTACATGAAGCTTGAGATCATTTAGATGAAAAGATGACAATTTTGGATAAGTAATGAATGGATATTAAGGCCAGACAAAAATGCATAGCATTTTAGCCTATGAAGCATAGACACAAATATAGGATATAGACATGTCGACATAGCAAATCTTACAAATGTAGGATATGGTGCAACTACAACACGTCAAGAAATATATAGATACGTGCACAAAAATATATATATGTATCTAAAGTGTATCCCAAAAGTATCCGAAGCAAATTGAAATTTTTTAAAAAAGGGATATTTAGCACAAGTATTGAACATATATCCGAGAAGTATCCAATGATTATCGGTATTTGATATAGATATAATACGGACATAGAAAATGATTTGAAGTATCTATGCTTCCTAGATTTTAATATACCTGGTCAACTTTGAAGCACTGATACTAGTCTATGTTTATCTAATTCACTGCTGGAATTCACCTAATGTGTACATTGGAGATTGAATGACTCTAGGATAAAAGCGACCCTAGCCAGTCAAGACACAATTTTAAAAATGCTAGAATTGATACTTGAGTTTTGAATGATGAAAAAGTTCATATGGATCTTAGCCCTTGTTAGCGTTTACCCTAGGTAAATTTGACTCAATGTTATCTATACTATATACGAAAATGATGGCTTTTAGAATGAGGAAACATTTCTTTCTGGTTCTGTCTATCTTTTTCATATAAAGATCACACTCCCACTTATCTTAAGTAATACATTAATTATCCAACTCACTCTCTAGCCTATGTTAACGATCAAATTTGTATGCCTCATTTCCAATCAGATCGGCCCCTCTCCTGAAACTTCCAAACAAAATTGGACTCTCTCTAAAAACATATCTATTCCTCCCAGGCCCTAACTCTCCTCTTTTCCCTCAAATGTGCATTGCACCACTTGCATGTGTCCCATAGCAAGTATTACAGATAAAAATCAGCACTGCCTTAAATGAAATGTACTATTAGAGCTGATCAAATGTCAAGCTAGGCCAGTCTCCATAGTAGAAAATAGGCCCAATGTTTATGCCCAGGCCTGACCCGGCCTGGACATCTAGTCTTTATTTTTTAATACTAGGCCCACCCAACAAACCTGATATTGATATATTCATTAACGAATAGCATAACATTTTATTATTATAATTTACAATTAGTTAATATAATTAACATATAAAATATATTAAATATATATAATTATCTCAGACTGGGCCAATTTTTAATTTTCCCTAGCCTGGCCCGATTTTCAAATTGGACCTTTTTTTTTTTTTTTGCGCAAGCCCATCCCACAGGCCTACTTTTAGTGTCCAAGCCTTCCGAATTTTGGGTTCGGCTCAGCAGGGTGACAGGCTGTCAGGCCCATGATCAGCTCTATGTACTCTGAATGAAGTCGTTTCAAAGTCATATGTTGAAGCAGAGTAAAGATGGGATGAATTATCTCTAAGCACAGCATATTAGAGAACTAACTTTCTTGGGTGAGTTTATCATATAAAAATGATATGAAAAAATAAATATTAGTTATAGCAAAGATACTGACAGATGGACATCCAAAATTAGAAGAAAAAACACAAGTTACAAATTTGTATGGCCATTTTTATGTATTTATGTATCCATATATAATATGTGCGTCTGTGTGTGTCTGCACACGTGTGTGTGCATGCATGCGCAAATGAACACATAGGTCTGAACATACATTAACACACTTTAGAAGATATGGACAGTTAAATCCACACACATACACATATCTATGTGTGTGTGTGCACAAATGAATGCACAGGTCCGACAATACATTAACAGACTTTAGAAGAAATGGATAGTTAAATATAGATAACCATCAAGATTAGACAAACAGTCTTAGAGAAAGATGCCCATGCAAATTAACGGGCTCAGAGAAAAACTTACCCAATATGACCATGCAATGCTGTAAAGAAATATCTGCAGATTTTTGATAAAATTTCAGCAAGTCAGAATTAAGTAATAAGAGGCTGATTAGTAAAAAAAAATCAAATATGAAAATAAAAGGAAGTTACATGTGCACAGCTTGCTAGGAGCCCGATGTTAAGGAGTTTCTCCTCATCCAAAGTAGGAATTAATAAGTGCATCAGGACTAGCTGCAAGACCAGTATTCTTAGATGATTTCTAGCTACATGCTTGTACATGCACATGCACATGAGTAACTGTGAAAGCTTACAAAAGTGATACAAGCAAACTGCATCAAGCATTATCACAGAAAAATCATACCTGTGAGAAAGCTCCTGCAATCCCGCCGATCAGCAACAGATCAGCAAATTGATCTTTGCTGAACTGAAACTGTGCTTTTAGGAAGTACTGTGTCGATATCAAGTAAAAACTGATAAGTAATCAGAACCTTCATAAGACAGGCACGCAGAAATTAAAGTTTATACATGAAGGAATCTGCAAATGCATAAGTCCCTGATTTGTTTCTCATAATAGAGTTGAAAATATATGGGAAAAAACAGCAGATACAAATATACATTCATTTTAATTATCGAACATTGAGCTGTCCAAAAGCTTAGACTTAGTTTCCATCAAGTTGAAAAGCAGACTACCTATTCTTTTATAAATCAGTTACATAAATATGGTTTAAGTGATGGTTCAACATTTTTGTTAGAATATCAGAAATTGGCTTTTTATCTGTAGGGTGTATAGATCATAAGATTAATTTGCAGAAGGCCCACAAGCACGTCCATTAGGCTTTCACTTCAGTTGCTCAAGTTGATGAGTTGGTTGGCATACAGTTAAAACAGTAATTAGTGAAATACATTTGAGAAGCTTGGTTTCACCCCCATCAGCATACAAAAAAATTAAAGAGCTGAAAGTATAGCAAAGCTCAGTCTCAATTTACTCTTGCAATTATATCATAGGAAAAAGGTGACATTTAAGGATGGTAAACCTGCTTATAATAAATTGCCCATAAATGCAATATGGCTATCTTGAGGTGCAATTTTGAATTAACTCTGGAAGTTGCTGTCTTAAACTCTTCTCAAGGCTTAGATTATGGTTATCAAGCAAAGCTTGCCGAACCACCAAATAACAGCTAGCTTGCCAAAAAAATGGTCACTAGGAGATAGGGTGGGGCATTCAATTTATCATAAATTCGCAAGTTCTAGTATCTAATTTTTCTTAGTTGGGTCTTGTTAACTAGCAAAATCTTAGATGGTACACGTTGCCTATTCGGAAGAGCTGTCCTCTTACATATTACAGGATTTATTTGACTAAATTTATCACAGGAAAATAGCCATCATACTATCATTTTATTCTGGGTCTCCTTAAGATGTTGGAGGTCCTGCTGGGACACTACTCGGATAACAGAGATTATTTAATAATAAAAAAAAAGCTTCTTCCACAGAAAACAACCCAAGGATTTTCTCATGGTATCAAGTTAATTGGATTGGGAACTAAAGCACCAAAGACTTTCACAGTAAAGTAACTTTGCATAATTGGGAAGAGGTGCAGTGAATGATTTGGAGAATAATTAGCAGAACAGTAGAATATTGAACTTGGAAGCAACAATATCCAACTACTTTCCTTTTGGAGAGGTGGTTACCAATTATTTATAAGAGGGTATATAAGCACAGATATACTGTTGACAAATTTATGGTCAAGGAAATCATGGAACCACCTTGGACATATTGTGTATTCCAACTGAAGCTTACAGGGTGGTGATGAAGATAACTTTTGTGAGAGAGAGGAAAGGAGGGAAAGATAGAGGGAACAGAAACATTGGAGGGGATGCATATGTTTGAACAACACCCTTTAACCTTAAAATGAGTCCTCATTGACATAAGCATTAAAAATGCCTTATTCAGGAAGTATGTAAAGCAGTTGCATCATTAAATTAAAGCTTCAAATCACAAATATCTCATTATCGAACATCTAAAATCTAAGAAACCTTCGATGACCTAAGAGGCACTAGTTTTGCTTGATTTTGGTTGTAATAAGCCTAACCAAGAAAAAGTGTAACTTTTCATAGTTCCACACCATCGTCTTCATTTTTAATGTGAAGTTATCATGCCAACCACGTGATTGTTAAAGGCAACTGAATTTTCTCATGACTTCAGCGGGCTCCCAAGGAGGAACCAAATTGTTTGACATTCATCTGCTTTAATAGAGGCTAAGAGTTATATCCAGTGATCAGAAACTGCTGACTTCTTGGTTCTTGTGCTATGCAATTCAAAAAATTTCGAGCAGAATAGCTATTCAGCACAACAGGGTAAATTATTATACATTTGCCAAATACAAATTTAGACACAACCGAGCGCAAGCGGATCACTCAAATATAAATTTTCAATAAGAAGCTGGTGTGGGAACTAGTTTCATAAGAGATACCAAAGCATGCAGTTGGGCACAGCATCCTATATATGAGTTTCTAGCTAACAAGAGGCAGGAACACATGAACACCAAGACATTATCTTCAAACATCACATAAATGTTGTGCAGCTGGATAGGTCACCTAGGAAAGGCATGTTGGTGAGCTGCGAAACCTCCCAAGCAATAGGCTAGGTCTATCGCTAAAGTTGTGTAGGCCATTCAATAACTATGAAATATACACTTTAATTGCATGAGAGGTAAATTCAGAAATCAACATAGTTAACAAAAAGGAGTTTTATATCAAACTCTGCTCTATAGATACTTGCTTCCAGCTTCCTTGGATCTTTTTTAAACTTTGATCATTTTATTTCTTTCCATCTACGTACTTTTAATTAACAAAAGAATAAGACAAGTTTAACAAAAGAATAAGACAATTGCAGATTTCTAGGTAACAACAATTTATTGCAGGCAAAGCAAATAGGAAAACAATCTCAAATTAGTAGAGGGTGAAAGGTACCAATAATGCACACTGAACGCCGCTTTCAGCAAAACTGTTGAAAAATACAACAACTGCTGCTCTTGACAAGGTCAAGCTGCATGATAAGGCAGCAAATTCGAGAATTATCCAGTAAAAACATCAGTCAGAAGTTGAGTCAATTTGGTATGGAAATGCACACATGTTTCAGCTTGTGAAACAATGAATCAATATATGTATTTCAATAGAAGGACTTATGTATTAAAACACAATGATGCTCCATGTCCTTTCTATTAATAAGCTTACAGAGAATTGGCATACTAGGGTTCCCCTTTCTATCAGTCTATAAGAAAAATCACTTACTCGTAACTGTACAAGAGTGAAAAAAAACAACAAGAAAAGAAGATGTATGTAAGGACACCTTTCTTTACTTCATCTTGTATGCTTAGTCATCACAATTTGAGGTCTCATTATTGTCAAAGTCAAAGCTAAATTTCCTAAGAAAAAGACTAAAAAGGGATCTTTTTATTTAAAAATAAAATACATTTCAAAAAAAAAAAGAAAAGAAAAACTATTTTCCTGTCCATTTTTTTCCTTACCATAATGGGGATCATGTTGTAAATTCTCTTTATCATATACTTTGTGCCTCAAGCTGATACACTCACCATATCAAACCTTGCCCTCTTCTCTATTCATCAAGACCATGTAAGGAAACCGGTAGGTTCCCTTGCCTCCAACCAGTCTTATCTGTTTCATGTATGCTTCTCAATTGCCTTGGTAAGAAATTTAATGCAGGAGTCAATGGTGGACCGAAAGTAAGATAATTCAAGTAAACAAACTTGAACGTGTCATAGTTTCATGCATAAAGTCAACTCTGCACAGATAAGATTTGCAAGGACAATCTCCCATAAATTCTTTTCCTCCAAAATTATGGAAAGCAAGGTACCCAAAAAAGAAAACAACAACATGTGCGTAATGCCTACAGGACATAGGTAAAGAGGAGTTTGTAAACAAGATCAAGTGAAAGCAAATAATCCCAAATGTAAGAATATACACCAGAAGTTTCAACTTTTCCATGAGCTACAGCAAGTTTATGGAGACAAAAGCTCATGATGGGAAGATAAATTTTCTGTCTGCACCTAAATATCACTAGACAGCATTTTATTAATTTAAGAATGATGCCTTTCTCATAGCATATCAAAAGAAAAAACACAAATATCTTGCAGACATAATAATGAGAACTTTTTCTGCTATCCCTTCTGTTGCTAACCGATCACCATGCACTCGAGCGAGACAATTCTATTAAAAGAAAGCAGTTGACCGGAACCATTTAAGTCAAAATTGAGATTAGCGAACAGCTTAACGTTTTCTCCATGCCGTTCCCAATTCCAACCCATCCAAGAAAATAAAATCAATCAAACCAAATGGAATCAAGAATCAAAAATATGTGGGACCGAGGATCGATCTTAACTAACAGCAAACAAAGCAAAAACGAAATCAAATAAAAGAAGAACCCAAATACCTGCTCCGCAGAAGGCCGATCATGTCCTCCAGAGACGGAAACTTCCGCAGGGCCGGCAGTTTTGGAGACGAGCCGCTGTCCGAAGACGAAGAGGAACAGAGGGGCAGGGAGGCCTCCTCCTCCTCCTCGCCGCCGCCGGCCGCTCCACGGTCCGTCTCGACCAGGAAAAGCCTCATATAGGCCGCCGCGATGACGGCGACGGTGGCAGAAACCTGAAGGCAGAGGAGGAGGAGAAAGAGAGAGGGTAAGGAAGAAAAAGGGAGAGAAGAACGGGGAGAGGAAGAAGAGAAGAGAACGAGAGAGACCTGGAAGGTGGAGGAGGTGGAGAGGAAGCGGGCGGCGACGGTGCCGGAGACAAATCCGGCGCAAGAGACGCCGGAGAACACGCCGAACGCCGCCGCTCGCCGCCGCTCGCCGACCTTGTCCGCCTGCGCCAGAGACAGACGAAGGGTAACGTACCGATGGCTTTCGAATTCGCGTTCGAAATCAAGAACAGTGAACCAATGACTTTGAGATTGGTGCAGGTAATCCGATGTGTATATCACATGGCCTTGCCCGGTCCCGGCCGAATTTAAAATTTTACGGCGGTCCAAGCGGACGACATGAAGCCAATAAATAATCCATGATGTGTCTCGGTTCATTAGAGATTTGGACACAAGTCCGCTATTCTTGCTCCAAACCAGGCATTCATATGCTTTCTTGATCTAATTCCTTATTCTGAATCCTTTAAAAGTTTGATTGGAAGAGTAAATTGTTAGAGACTTGCAGTCTTAGTTTTCACTTTTTTAACATTGAATGGAAATAGTTGGGAGGCTAACTTACACATGATTTAAATAATGCAACTCGTTTATCATCGCATATCAATTTGATCTCTTTTTCACTATAGGTAATGGTTACATTCTCATAATGTCCTAGGCCATCTTCGGTTGGTGGGCATTAGAGTTAGAGATGATCTCTTGATTTCGAGGATATACATTCTTGAGCCGTCAACAATGATTAGTTTTGATTCTCATGTTAAGTTCTCTAAAACTTGAGACAATAAAGCAAATATAATTAAAACTAGCTTCTTTATTAGTTGAGTTGTAGTTTGTGTAAATGTATTGTTAATAATAATATATTGTTGTACATGCATTATTATTAAAATATAATAATATATTGAAACTAACTTATTCGATTATTAATATATTGTCAAAGTAATGGAATGGTGTTATGAGTAGTTACCACGTATGCAAGTGAAAGACATTGCATGCTGCCTTCGCAAAACATTCCAGTAAACATCTTGATGACGTAGTAAGCATAGAAATAAGCTCTCGAACGATCATAAGCCAATATAGCTGCAAAAATAATGAGATAGTGAACAATAATTCTTCGTAATATAAATTTTAACTTTTAGTGAATTGGAGTTTTCTCCTATAGTTAGGCTTTCTACTTAGCAACCGAGATTTTGGATCCAATCCATAGATGATGCAACTTCAAAAATCTAGACTTGGTAAATAGAATAAGAGCTCTCTCCTTTTATTTTAAAAAATAAAAAGAACATATTTTAATTTTTACATTTTCAAAAACTTTGTGACAATATAAGCAAAAGCCATAGAGATTGATCAAAGCCACTACTTATCAACTATATGAATTCTCAAAGAAGATACTCATATTTTAAAAAGATGAAAGGCCCTGTTTTATGTATTCGGCAAAGATAAATGCGAATCCATGACCATGAAATCAAAATTATGTAAGAAATTATAATTTTGTGAAATTCACAACTGCTGGGATTAATATTATGACCTGATGTCACGACAAAATGTATTTGCCTCCATTGGTTCGGTGATTAGCATGAGTGAGAATACAGTTGAATTGTTCTTTGGAGGCATCAATTGTGGCTGCAAAACTAGTTAGACCACCCCTGTTCACTGGTTGGTTTCAATTAAAAAAAAAATGGGCCAAGCCAGGCAGTGGCTGCTTGGGCTTGAGATCTCAGCCCAGTCTATGTTTGGTGCAAGTGGGCTGAATGAGAGCCCACTTTACTTTGAGCTTTTTTTTCCTAAAGTGGGCTCTTGCGGGCCCAATTATGAACAACTAAACAGGCCTATAACTGGGGCATTTGAGCAAGCTTGATGACAAGTAATTTCTTCAGCTAGTTAATGTCCAAGCTCAGCTAAGCCAAGTTTTGAGAAGCATCTCAAGTTTTGGTCTGCCAATAGCTGCTAGCTCTACTAGTGGGCCTCATTTGCCCAAGGATTCATCCTTAGTAGAGGTTTCAAACCTTAACAATACATTACCATCATAATGCAAAACTTGGGGGAAAAAAAAAAAAGAAAAATTCAATCTTAACTTCGGATCTCATTTACTTATCAAAGGAGCTAGAAAATGTTGGTTGTTTAGCTGACTCCAAGATATCATCGAACACTGTTCATTTATAAATTCTATTGCATGTAGCTGCTTTTTAATGGAGGCATTACTATGCACATGACTACATCAATTGGTTGAGGCAATAATAGCACAAGTCCCAGCTTCTTTTGAATTCACCCTAAACTAAACCATAATTGCACTTGAGAATGTATTAGTTGGATTGAGGGATTAAGGAAGCAGGTTCTAAAATTTGACTAGTGGGTTAGGTTGGATCAAAGAGGCTAGTTTTTTGTCACACCAGTCATCATTTTTTTTTTGCTAAATATGCCTAGTCTAGGTGAAATCAGAACAAACAATGACTATTGTTTCATTTACAATGATAATTAAGTTGCAATATTGGAATGCAGATATGGGCTTTAGTGGAACTTTACTCAACAATATAGGTACATCATTAAGCCTTTAATTTTGTACTTCTACTGGGCTGAGCATGGGTCGGATTGAGTCAGGTTGAGAAAAAAATTTAATCCGACTAAATCTAATCGAATTGAAGAAAATCTAATCCATTGCTGACCATTTATCATATATAAATCGTTTGAAACTAAAGTTAACAATTTGTACCGGATTTGGATGGGTTGTGTCGGTTTGAACTTTAATATTGATCCAATATTAATTTTTAACATCACAAATCAATATATTATTTAATTCATATAGAAAATAGAATATAATAATTTCATAACATCCATAAGTTAGTACATAATATGTCATAATTACTAATATTTAATTTTTTAAATAGTCTAAATATTGAAAATACTATATCGGTCAGTCGGATTCAATTTCATAAGGGTTAAAAATGTAGAACCCAAACCTAATCATAATTAACCAAAGTTTTTACAAATCACAATCCGATTCAATTCGATTTAAGTTTGGTTTCATATGGATTCAGTTTCATATGGATCGGACTGGATGGATTTTTTTGAATTCCAGTTATTTGCTCAGCCCTTGCTTCCATAACACATTATCCACATCTCTCGTCACTTTTCTTTGAATCTTACTTTGTCAAACTAAATAACATATTTATCGGATTCTCACCGACAGAGGGAACAAGCAAAGTTAAAGGAAATAAAGATAAAGATGTATAAAGGGAGAAAAGGGTGGCTCAAATCGCCTGTGGATACGATCTTGAAGATCTTCGTAGCTCAGCAGAGAAGAATAAACTATAAATGGAATCAATTTCACTTCTTTTGATTTTTTTAGTTTCCATCCTTGCTTGTCACTAGGTCAAAGAAAATAAAGGGAAGGAGACAAGTGGAACATCTTGTTGCCTATCTCAAGTCTTTGCAAACCTCATGTTGCTTTGCACTACGGGCATCCAAAAAAAGTGGTGCATAGCTTACCCCATTAAACAACAAAACAAAGAATAGGTCGTACAACCACCATTTTTCCAAGTTGTGTGGTGTAAGCAAAGTCAAAAAAAAAACCAAAAGGTCCATTTGGGGCACCACCACCACCTGCCCTCTTTCATTAGCTTTCATGTCGTCATGAAGATTAAGATTCACATAACAAGATACAGAATCACCATGACATTGCATAGCATTTAAAATTAAAAATTATAAACTAATAATTTCAAAAATAGTATAAAAAATTAGGGTTAGCACACTTATCCGAGATACATAGTGAGCTCCCTTTAAGTAGAAATTTCTAAAACATTACTTCATAGCATTCTTCTAGATTGTCATTATTTTTTTAGTAGATAAATTATTTGAATTGTCATTAATTTATATTTATTGCCTACAAATCTATTCTTAACCCTCCTCCCTGCACCAACTCAAAAAAAAAAAAAAAAAAAAAAAAAAAGCTATCCATCTCTAACAAAGTTTTTTTTTTTTTTTTAAATGATTTCCATCTAAATTGGTTTTAGGTGTCTAAAGAGTATTATTAATATATGATGATGTCATGCCCCTACAATCTTAACCACTAAGTATAATGGGGCGGTTGTAGCATCTTTTCTTACTTTTTTTTTTTTTTTTGAAGGATGCATCTAATACTTTAATATTTTATGATCGTACAAGCACTTCTATCTGAACCCTGGTGCAGTTGGCGGGTTCTGTACATTTACTTCATTACTACTTCAAGAATCTTATCTTTTTCATTTTAAAATTGCTGTACAGTGCCTCATGTCATTGGGACGTGACAATAATAAGTAATATACATTACCAATTTCTATTTGCACTTAAAAATTGAGCACTGCATAGATTTATAACAATGTGTTTATTAAAATTTAAAAGCTATGTGTACAATCCTTCCGGAGAATTCCAAAAGAGATGTCCAGGATTTAGTGTAATCTTAACTTAACTTTTCCAATTAAATAATTTTTTTGAACATCATATGCAATACAGTAAAAACATATTATTCGATCTTATTGGATTACGTCGTCATCATTTTTCAACACAAATTTAATACATATAATTTTTTTTATTTAAAATTTTTAATGATGAAAATATTTTTTTTTGAAAAAATTATGATATTCTGCAATCAAATTATGATTTTCTGTATAATATAAAATCATAATTTTTTTTTAAAATCATAAAAAAATAGAATATTTTCATCATTAAAAATTTATGAAAATTTTAAATGACGAAAATATTCCTTCTATCCTTATGATATTCTGTAGCCAAATTATAACTTGCTGTTATGCAGAAAGTCATAATTTGACCATAAGATGTTATAATATACTACAAGATACCATAATTTTTTTAAAATATAGAGATATTTTCATCATTTAAAATTTCAAATAAAAAAAATATAACTGTATATATTAAATGTGCGTTAGAAAGTGGTGGCTACGTGGTCCAATAAGAAGGGACGGTATATTTTTGCTGCACTGTATGCGGTGCAAAAAGACTTTCTCTTTTCGATTTATTTACTAACTCCTAATGTACTATGATCCATCTAATAGTTTTTTTTTAATCTTTTTTATTTTTTTTATTTTTTGCTTAAGGGAAAGGCTCATTGTCAATGGGCTTAGGGCTACAATATAAAGGATAAGCCTTCCTCAAAAAATGCTCCAAAATCCCCAAACACTGATGAAAGTAAGATTTAAAGTTCAAGTCTCTTGATACGGAATGAGACTTGGTGGATGCAAATACTATGTAACCCATCAACAATAATCTAAAACTTTAATGAAAGAAAGATATAGTAGATATGCCACCTCTTAATAGAGCATCATGTTCTTTCTTTTTTCATCATAAAAGAAAACCTAGAAACAACTGCATGTCACCAGTATAACAAATCTCTGTGCTTCAGTGGTTTCCAAGTCAAACTTTATATTAGTAAAATGTTTGAATTATTCAATCTATTTTCCAACCAAAGTAATATTCCTTGAGTATTTTCAGAAAATTCTTTCATAGTTATATCAGCCTTTATTCAAAGCATATGGAGTATGATACATACCTAAGGGAATAATAGCAATTATCATAGGAAGGGTCAGCAAGGCTTTCCTGCCATATCTGTCAGATAGATTGCCAATCAAAGGAGTTACTATGAGAGTTCCCAACCCTGTTATCTGCAAGAAATGGATTGTTGGATGTTAATTAGGTAAATTAGTCATTTCATATCATTCATAAACTACTTATGGCATGTTATTTTATAGTTTTGTTCTATAAAAATTACTAACAAGTTAAAGAATTATTTTCATGGAACATTATTAGGTCCCAAGAAATAAATATTAGAAATGAGGGGCCACTTGCCAAGGTGATGGACCAAAATTGGAGAAGGGTAGATTCGCAACAATTCCTTTGTATGTCCAATAATTGTGACAAGAAAACATGTCTTTATATGGTGGCCAATCTCTCGCTTTTTAAAAAAAATACCAATTTAGATATATATTGAGACAGTTATATGAAACTATTTGTGTAACTAGTCTTCTCAAATAGGTTTTAATGTGATGATTCACTAATATTACATTAAATGCATCTCTTGTTAAGGTTTTATTTCACAACTTGTTGAAGCAATGCTCTGCTTAATATATTATTTTAGAAAAAAAAAAAAAAACTTCATCAAAAAGTCTTATAGTCTCACTAATTATATCCATCATGTAGTGTTTTTATTGACTTATGTTACATTATGCTACATCATATCTTATCGTATTTTATTTGCATTATATTCAACCGAATTTGAGTATTTGAGGATGTACGCTATCAATTCTAAATAAGTTGACAAAGATATGAAAATACTATGCAAGATTCCCAATGGATAGTTGTTTTCACTTAGGATTTCATACGTGAGATGAGAGTGACATAAAGATTGTGAGTGGTCCACTAGGTAGGAATGAGTTCATTGTTTATCTATCATGCTAACATATAAATGACCGGCATTTAATCCATCTACTATTGAACTCATCAAACTTCTAAACATCTCAATCAGGCTTTGCTTTGAATGTAGTTTGATTCGACACCATATGTATTGCATATATCAAGCCAAGGTTCTACATAAATTAAAAATAATAATAATAACTATATTTATATTTGCACTCCTAGAAGTCTAAATTTCTTTTTGACTATGAAATGCTTGGTGCACTTTTAACCATGTGACTTCATGTGCAAACCATTCCATGGTATCATTGGTCCAATGAACATTTCTTTTTTTCATTTTCAACTTGGACGGTTGCACTATTATACTTGGTAGGAATATGCCCATACTCCTCTAACATCCTCACTGCACAGGCCACTTTGTCCTCTAGCAATTACACTTGAATAGAGAGGGTCAGGATTAGGTTTTTGTTGGAAGTTTGTTGGTCCAATGTAGTACTGGCCATTCACCATGGATGTATATGCAATAGTAGATCATGGTGCATGCCATACTTCTTGTTTTTTTTTTTTTTGGGCAAAGCATGCCATACTTCTTGTTCATCTCAAATGTGTATGTAACCAAAGCTATGTTGAATGATCAAATTAATCATCCACCATATACTTGGTTCTAATATGCTTGGGTGGTGGGCTAGATTCCATGCAATATGTGTTGATGAAGTGTAAAAATCAGGATCTTCTCATCTCTGTGGTTGGATTGTAGAAGTCCGATCTTAAGTCATGAGCTTTGTGATTCGTGCAATACATGACACAGTAGGTTCTTCATATTTGATAGCATACTTTCTACGTATGATGTGGGACTGATTTAATGCATAAAAAATTACTATTGCACCATGCATCAGAAATTGTTAGATCAATCGTGGACGGCACAAAAAAATATTGATTGTTAATTTGAATGGCTATTAGTAGTCGTGATAGTAGCAAATAATGGATAATAAAAAAATTATATTTTTTTTCATACTATTTATTTTTTTGACAGAAATTTATGTTGCAATGGGCCGGCATGTCAAATTGATTTTGAAATATATTACCTTCTTAAAATCAGCATCTGAAATATAAATTCCCACCACTTATTCCGATTCTATGGTGATTGTTATGACATTATTTACCATTCTATTATGTAAATATATAATAGAAAATATCGAGACTCATCAGAGCCCTTAATTTGTTGCTGAAGATGAACCAAAAGTGATCTTGATGACTATACGTCAATTTCATAACTTGGCCATATTCATACAATCGTTTTCAAGGGGGCAGGTCATCACTTTGATGCTGGGGAGCTAAAGCTAAGGGTGCACCAAAACAGCAGTTGAACTTGTGGACACTTTTTAAAAAAAAAAAATATCTCAAAGAAAGTTAGGTGGCCGGCTGCCGTTCTGTCCTACCATTCTTCCGAAAGATCTGGTCCCAAACAGGAACATTCCGTTCGCAGTCTCCATTAATGCGACATATCCGAAGGACATCCACCTTCGAAAAGACGTCTCTGGTTTGAGATATCCGGAGAAGAACGTGCGTCCGATCTCATATCTAAATCTATTTAGATATATATTAAAATTTAAATATCATCTAATATTAATATTTATAAAATAAAAATATAAATATGAATAAATAATTATTCAGCACATATTCAAATATTTGATTCTATTTATAATATTATTTAATTTTATATAATATTTATAAATTTTAAAAAAATAAAAATTTATCTTATCATACTATCAAACTGATTTATAATTAAAATATTTAAATATTTAATTAATTTATATATTTTTATCAATATTTTTGATATTTAATTTATATTTATATTTATTTAAAATAAATATAAATTTTTATATCTGATTGATATTTATATTTATATTTATATTTAATAAATAAAATAAATATAAATATAGATATATTAGTATCTAATGCAACTATTGCGTTAGGTTGAGAGATGGATTACTCGTTGGTTTATAACGCAGGCATCCAAGGTAAAGTTATTTTCTCATTTTTATTTTTTTTTATTTTAATTAGAAAAAAAAAAGAGAATCCAGCCAAAATTTATTGCGTTTAATCTTCTATTAATTACTGTCTATAGATTCCTCTGAGTTTGCAGGAACTTCGACGCTTGCTTTGAATTAAATATTTAATGCACATATAAATCTAATTATACTTCATGTACCATGTTTAGGACAACCATGGCCTCTCTCTCTCTCTCTCTCTCTCTCTCTCTCTCTCTCTATATATATATATATATATATGTATGTATATGTATGTATGTATGTATATAGTAATTTTCATGCAGATATTCATCTTAAACTTTTAATATCGGTTTCTCAAAAAAAAAAAAAAGAATATTAAAATAGTTCCTGAGGTAATCAAATATCAAGTTTATAGAGAAAGCCATGAGACTAAATATCACTACATACTAAACCGTATTATACGAAGTTAAAATACTCATATATATATATATATCATAAGAATTAATCTCCATCATAAGCTGTTCTATATATTGTCACTGTACCTAATATATAAGCTGCTACATCATTATTGTATTTTAATCTGAGGAACCAATTTTTTAGTATTTTCAGAAAGTGCTACCCCACCTGTGATACCCGCCATACTGCAATGGCTTGGGAGCAAGCCTTTTTCCTTCTTGAATTGCATCAAAGAAAAGCATGCAAGGAAAAAAAAAAAAAAGAAAAAAAAAAAAAAAAACTCATCCTGGAGGAAGAAGAGAGCCAAGAAAGTGAAGTTTACCACTTGTTGTAAGCCACTGAGATAGACCGCCAGCGAGCATTGAACCCTACCGGGGCACAACGCCTCCATCGTTATGTCGGTTATCGACGGAATCACCATGAAAGCAGCGAAGTAGAAGAGGAAGGCGCATGCAAACAAGTGAACCAACTCTCTCAGCTCCTTCATCTCTCTCTCTCTCTCTCTCTCTCTTCTATCTGTGTGTGTGTGTGTGTGTGTTTGTGTGAGTTTGTCACTATACAACTTGAGCTTAGCTTTGGAAGGTGAGACTGGGAGAGAGACTGAGGAGGTGCTGCTAATAAATAGGAAAAAGAAAGGTAGTGAAGGGCACAGGGAGATAAGAAAGGAAGGGTTGCCTTTGCTTGGGGGAATGGATTCGACCGGCAGTGAGCTGGGTTGAATGATGGTGCGTCCTAGCCAAGTTTCTATTTGTACTGAGCTCACTCACCAATAAATGGGAGGGATGGTGATGGTCTGATGGAGAAATAGCCTTAGCTTGCACGTTGGGATAAGAGGACAATTCTCCTGCAATGCACTCCAACTCTTTAGGCTGCATCACATGTGACATATATATTAATTATTTCAACTTTGGATACTCCCAACTCTTTAGCTAGATCATAGGTGACAAATTAATCCCATTGGATACTTTGAGAAGAACTCTCAATATATAAAGAACCCATAGGGTATGGTCATATGATTGATGCAAAATTTACATGCATGCATGCTTGGATGCTAACTATGCTGAAAGTTTTTGAAGGTGTTGAGATCCATCCCACTTAATTTTTACGGATTTTTGAGTTTTTCAGATGTTTGCGAATTATCCACTAAGACTTGTACCCGAATTGCAAATGTGTGACTATATACGAAGGTGAGACCTTGTTCTTTCTATTGTAATTAGGAGACAGAGATTCTAATTAGTTAGAAAAGTATGTGTGATCAAAACTATAGATTAATCCCACTTAAAAGGATAAAAGAAATTAAGGCTAGTTTGTACCACAAGTTCTGATAAAACTACATATCACTTCAAAATTTGTTCATGTCATCCAATATACAATAGAAGAAGCTTTGTATTACTTGCTTTTCCTGGCTACCTGGTTAGGTGATAAAAACTGTCTAGTATTATCCCTGATCTTGCTAGTTTCTTAGCAAACTCACAATTCACAAACAGAAGTCGAGGTCACTAAAAAAGTTGTGGTAGCACTGACTTATAAAATACATCTAAGAAGATTTTTGTCAATTTTTCTTACTACAAAGAAGCCTACATCGGCTCGAGGTCGGTGAACTAGATCAAATTTAGCTCAATATCATCTAAGCCGAGTTTGGTGAGCTATGGCTTTTTGTTGCCAAATTTAAGGGAATTGCTGCAATATCTAATCAAATAAATTTAATCCTAGCATGGAATGATTTGTGATGCAGCTTTGATTAGGATGTGTAGCATGCCAGATCGGTTCTATTTTATCGAATACATTAAATTGATAGGCGACGTATATATGTCGTAATAACGAGGACATCAAAATCCTAAATATAAGTTTGAGATTAACATTAGATAATAAAATAGAAGGTAAAAGAGAAGGGAATGACGTGAGGAAGTTGGATTAAAAAGTATTTTACAATATGGGCTACGTCCAAATACAAGATTGGGTTTGAACTAGTTAAAGAAGAAGCAAAATGGGTGTCTACTTTAATTCTTAGTTATGACCACCTCCATTACTCACATCCTATGGACGAGTAGTCCAATTTTTGTTCTTTACAGGTCACTCCGAGTTCATGGATAAATAAAATGAGACGAGAGAAATATACAAGAAAGAAGGGAGGCAGGGAAACCAAAGCCCCACGCCGGCCCAATCTAAGAAGACCCACCCAACTGAAAGGAACTGAGCAAATCTGTATTCAAAATTCAAATAGAAGGGGTCCTTCTCCCAAGTGCATTGTCTCTCTCTCTCTCTCTGCTTCTAATCCAACTAGCTGACACCTTTCACCTAGGCACCTCTACCAGTGTCACTAAAAGCATTAACTGGTCTTATCCGAATCACAGCCTTCACCGAAAGTGGCACACCTGTATGATCACCATAGGAACTCATCATCCCTCTATCAACCCTCTAAAGGGAAGGATAAACGAACGACGAATATATACAATGTACATGGAACAATCAATACTAATTTTCGAGTCTATATGACACCTCACATACTGCATAACATAAGTTGCCCAAAATGATAATTTTACAAGGTCTTCTAAGCTTCAATATTTGAACTTTTGTGGGGAATGTTCAAAAAAAATAATTATTTAATAATTTTTAAATATTTTTTAGATTTTATATTGATTTTTAAGATCTTTTCAATCGGTGTATGTTTTTTTTTTGGTACAAGCGGACGACCACACCATTCTGGTACGAGAGCGACTCAAATGATCAAGATACAAAATATTTCGCAGGTCAGACGGACAGATATCCCCTGACTTTCAAATCCAATCTCTCAAATATTCCGCCACAAAGGCTGCAACCCAATCTGTTGCACTGTTCGCCTCCCGATAGACGTACTGGATAAACGACTCAGCGGAAAGATGAAGGAAATGCCAAATGTCATGGATCAATAGATGAGCCTCCTGCTGCTCCGAGCTACCTTGAATTCAGACAATGATAATAGCCGAGTCATCCTCGATGAATATCCTCTCCGTATGAAGCTCCTGTATCGAAAGATGATGCCAACCCAAGCAGCATGAAACTCCGCTCTCAGGATTGAGGGCTCAAAGAGATGGAATACTTCAACTGCAAGCAGTCGAGCATTAGGATCGGGGATGACGAAATCAGCTCCACCTCTACTCCCCCTGACACTGCCACTAAAGTTCATCTTGACACACCCTGAGGGAAAGGGCTCCCAGGAGATAAGTAAGACCTGCCGGGGCGCTGCGGGAGCAGCATGAGAATCTCAGTGGATGGGGGTATCAAGGGGACCAATGGCAGTATCGAACCCGAAGGTACTTCGTAGCGAGGCACTAGGCTCTCTCAAGCACCCTATGCGAAGAAGCCACCTCATCCTTGAAGATAAGATAGTTCCTGAACAACCATATCTGATAAGCTATATAAATCACTGTCTACCATAGGAGTGCTCTCCATCCATCACACTCTGAGGGATCATGCTCAGGAAGGACTCCAGCCACATGTCCCTGCTCGACTTCCAGAGGTAGATGCCGGTCTGTCTCTAAATCATCCTCGTCTATGAACAGCATAGGCTGGCATACTCGGTCGTCTCCTCCTCAACCCCGCACACCAGAAAGAAGATCAGAATGTCTCTGTCCCTCCCTCTGAGAGGAGTGCACGTCGGTAGACTATCTTATATAAGCTTCCAAGGGAAGAGCCTCACTTTGGGATGGGCCGCCACTCTCTAGATCCAGGCTACGTCAATCCTCCTAACTGCCATCGGTCTGCAAATCTGGGTCAGGTCATGCAATGGGATCTTCAGGCAATAAGACTGACCCCAAACCCTCACATCTCCGCAGGGATGAGCATGGATCGGAGTGGCAAGAATCCGATCAGCAAGTGAATCATCGAACAAGTGGTTGACCTTCTGGACTCGTCAACTCTTGCCATCCTCAGACATCAGGTTGCAGGCTCGCCCTCGATAGTTGCCTCACTACTCACAAAGGTTGGCCAACGGAAAAGAGGCAATCTCGAGATCCAGGCATCGAGAGTCATGTCAATTGAACGGCCATCTCCAATCAACCAACTGATCTCATCCATCACACTGGACCCCCAAGCACAGATCACCTTCTAAATGAAGGAGCAATCGCGAGCTGCTTGGATCAGGGATCCCTAGCTCCATTCTCCATATCGGGCCCTCATCACCCTATTCCAAAGGCAATCTGACTGAATAAGAATTTTGGTTGCATGTCTGGTGATCAAGGCCTCCCTTCTGACTAAGAGGAATTGGATCCCAAAAATCCCATCCCTCATCGGCTGGCAAACCACCTCCTAGGCCAGGAGGTGAATCCCATGATGATCATGACCCGAGCTCCAAAAAAAGTTTTGAAATCAATGCTCTAGCTCTCTGAGGCAAGAGATTGGCACAATCGTGTTTGTCAGGAGATAAATTAGAAGAGAACTCAACATTGACCTTATAAGGGTCATCCTACCCATCAAGGAAAGGGTAGAGGCCTGCCATCCCTCATTGAATGTTTGTTATTTGGCAAAGTCATAAATCCAATTGAAAAAAGTTCAATCATGGGAGTCTACCGATCTTTTGCTTAATTACTCTCACACTGAATGTTTTAATATAAATCTACTTATTTCTTTTTCCTTTAATTATCCATTCCTTTTCTTCTAGTCTGCCAATATAATATTAAGCTATTTTGTAAATTTAATTTGGGCTTGTTGAAAGAGCCATTGGAGCCTCCAGCTCTATATGCTAATTAGGGGTGGCAATCAGATCGGATCGGATCATAAATGGATTGGATCAATATGGATCGGATCAAAAAATCATCAACCCAAATTTGATCTATTTATTAAACGGATCAAAAATTCAAACATGAACCCAACCTATTTATTAAACAGATAATCTGATCCAATCCATTTAACCCGTTTATTAAATAGGTCAAATTAGGTTAAACGAGTTAAACAGTTAAACAGATCGGGTTAAATGGGTCAGAAACAGGTTAAACAGATTTTAAACAAGTTAAACGGATTTTTAATAGATTAAACAAGTTAAACAGATCAGGTTAAATGGGTCAGAAATAGGTTAAACATGTTATCTGACTCAAGCCGATCTGAATGTTAAATAGATTAAACAGGTTAAACAGGTCAGATATCTAAAATCCAAATCCGACCCAATTATGAAATGGGTTAAACGGATCGATCCATTTATGATCCAAATCCGTTTAGCCTAAATTCAAACCTGTTTATGGTGGGTCGAACATGGATCGAATTGGTGGATCGGATCATATTTTATCTGTCCTAATGCTAATACTGTGCTCAAAGGCTAATGAGATGGGGCAGGATCCTAAAATCTTTCATATTTGTGCTTTAAACCTATCTTTTTCATATTTACATAGTTCTTATAAAGTTATCATATGGTACAAAATCGGTAACTCTACAGGTTTTATTGATTAAACCTTGGTTAATATTAACCAGGATTGTAAAAGAACAAAAATACCCTTGTCTTAACATCAAATGAGGCTCTGTGCTTTAGCCTCTTCTTTCTCATATTCACCCTGTTCACCCCTGGGACTTGGATATCAGGGGGATTAACGATGGAAGGACAAGGAATAATGATCAGTTAAGTTTCAGAACTAAGAGCAAATATCTAGAAGATTATGAAATTAACCATTAGAAGAACCAAAGTAAAATGAACGTGACAATGTATAACCAACATATTTGAAAGATTTTAAAGATTAAAACATAAGTATAAAAAAAGAAATTCTAAAATTAATACAGAGAGATTTCAGAAGCTTACCTCCTGTATTGAAACCTGCCTTCATGTACTCATTGTGCTCAAAGGCAAATATCTGGGGTGATCTAAACAGATTTGTTAATCTATCATCTACCCTATTGCTAATTGGACATGAAATGCTATTGGCCACTAATCACAAATACTCCACAAACTTAAACATGGTTCCTCATGTGAAAGGATACACCATCCACAATGTCTTTTTTTTTTTTTAAAAAAAAAAAATCGAGAGGAAAAAGTTGGATGAAAGTAGACCTGTTTGGGCATGCCAAGCTGGGTAGAAGCCAGACTCAGCCTAAGATATCACAGCATTGTTAGGATCGGACACAACATGACCAGACTTTTGGGCTTACTGTTAAGGCCCGAGCCCATGACTTATTGAGCTTCAACCTTCTGGCCCGAGTCCCAGGATCAAAATAAAAACTGCACTTCCTCTTCCCCACCACTTCACACCTCCCTTGCTCTTCCAAGCTGGACACACCTCCCTTACTCTTCCTCCAAGTTGGAAATGTGATGATGGTGAAGGGGATGATCAGGTGGTTGCCCATGGCTTGGAAGGGTGTGGGTTGTATCTTTCGCTAGAAAAATGATTGATTTTTTTTCACGGTGTGAACCGTCGAATCGTTCTTTGCACAGTTTTCAAAGTGCAATATTTGTTTCATGATTTGTGCTGATGTATGGAAGGGAGAGGTTGGAAGACTTTAAAAACTATATAAAACGTGATCCAATGATTAACGTTGTGAAAGAAAATCAACCATTCTCTTTCACGAAGGATACAACCCAAACCCAACTTAGAATTGGTGACCGCTCTATATCAGCATTGACCTCTCTCCTTTGAGCTCATCACATGGCATCACTCTCATCATCTACCTCACCCCACAGACATGGCTAGACCTATGTTGGGAAGCAATTCCCTTTCTAGTCAATGCTCCAAGGATTGAGCATACAATTGCCAGCATTTTCTTAAAAAGTTAGCATTATCCACCTTCGTATCTATTACTTAGTCCGGTTCTAAGGTTCATTGTGGCATTTCATCAAAAGGGTGGTAGTTAGGTGCTTGGGCGGTCATGGAGAGCCAAAAGTGGTCCAGAAGTGAGGGGCACAGGATATCGATGGCTATCAGTGAAGGTGGTTGTTCATGGGCAAAAATTGTGCTGATCCATCACGGCAAGCTCGATGGACTTCACACAAAATCTCGGTGGTCGAGGTCGAGCAGCTTCAATGCTTCTTCACTAAGTTCTTGAAATTTTCGAAAGATGAAATGGAGGAAGCTCGAGAGAAATGGGAGAAGA
Organism: Elaeis guineensis; assembly: GCF_000442705.2. Taxonomy (NCBI): domain Eukaryota; kingdom Viridiplantae; phylum Streptophyta; class Magnoliopsida; order Arecales; family Arecaceae; genus Elaeis; species Elaeis guineensis. The sequence goes on from NC_025996.2 coordinate 135,483,423, forward strand.
TGCCGGCTTTGGCTCGGAGCCTCGGTTGATGGGTTCCAATCGATTTGGTCGATAAGGATTTTAAGGAGAACGGGAGGCTATAGGGTGATGTCAAGGCATTCTCCTTGGCTGAGGATCACTTACTCTTCCAATTCAAATCCAAAGAGGAGCGGGATGCCATCTTGAACGAAGGACCGTGGATTGTGGTCGGTCAACTCCTCAATGTTGAGCGATGGGTGCTGGATTTTATATTGAGGACGGATTAGTGAATGTGATTACGGTCTGGCTACACATTTCTTCCCTCCTAATTGAATTTTGGAGCACGTAGAGGATTTTGGGCATCGTTAATTTTGGGCCAGCAAGCCGGTGGTCATCGACAACTTTACCGACCAGCTTCAAAAAATTGGTTTTGCCAGAGTTAAGGTGAAAATCGACTTCTCGATGCTACCGAAGCCTAAAGTGTCGATCAAGGGAGAGGGTCATATATTTTGGTAACCTTTTGTCTATGAGAACCTCTCGATAGTGTGCTTCTCATGCGGATGGATCGAGAACATGGATGATGCTTGCAGTCTTCCATTGGCCAACAGTTCTCTCCAACTAGAGAACATAGTTGAAGTCAATCTCTTGCCGATGGAGGTCTTCGTTGAGCCAGAGACTGTGCTGCCGCCGTCAATGGGTGGTGAAGAGGGTCCAGCAACCATCAGTCATCCCCAGCTGGGACCTTGGGTGGAGACATCTAGGCTCCAGCCACCTAGGATTTTAGCTGGTGATGTGAAAGAGAAGAAGGACAGTGAGTCATGGCACATTGCTTTGGTTTCAAGGCCGAGTCAAGTAGACTCTCCGGCTCAACAACCGAATCCTCTTGATTCCCCCTTGATTTGGAGGGGTGGCAAAAGCCCTCCAAATTGGCTCGCTGGCGGTCCTCGAATTAATGGTTTGACCGGCATGACTCAATGACTTTGACGAGCAACAACTCACCAACTCAAGTCGGGTCATCGTTTGTAGTGTTGATTGACTTGAAGTCGGCTTAGGAGGCTATGGACTTAGGCTCAGGCGAAAGCCCAATGAGTTCTGACCTACTAATGATGGAAGCAGGCTTCGACTCGACCCATCTTAAACAGGCTCAGAGCCTAGATAAAGGAATGAAGCTTGGTTGTGATAGCGGGCTTGGCCTAAACTCAAATTGCTACCTTGCGGCCCAGTCAGTGCCAAATTATGGTCTCGACCCTTCCACATCTTTGCGGCCCGTGAAATCGGGCTTCCCTTCTCTACAGCATGACCGAAAGGAGTTAGACATGGTAACTGATGGAGGATCGAAGGTGGCGGTGGTGGGATTCGATGGATAGGAGGAGGACCTGACGATGAGCAAGCAGGTGGCTCCAGTTCGATATAAGGACTCTGATGGAGACATTGGAAATAGTGAAGCTAGGGTTAGGCTCCATGATCCAACTCCTTCAGCAGTGGAAATGGATATGGCGGCGACCTTGCTGGCATCCGATGGTGGGGAGATCGAAGGATTGGTTCTTTTGGAGGGTCTGGGGCACTCTATCATGCCTTTAGGCTTGGTTGGGAAGAGGGAGTTGTCTCTCAGTAATGGGGTTAGGAAAGGGATGTTGGGCGAACCCAATTCAGAGGAGAAGTCATTATGATGTGGTGGCTCAAATTAGGACGGTCTTGGAGGAGTCTTCTGAAGGGCCTTCGGCAGATGGGCCTACAAGAAGCAAGGCTATCCCTCGAGGCTGTGATAGAGGGAAGGAGGTGGGACCTACTTATGGTAACCCTTACCAATGAAGATCCTTGCTTGGAATGTGAGGGAGATTAGGAAGCCCTCATTTGCCTCCACCTTTAGGAGGTTAATATCTCAGCAACAGCCTAACTTGTGAGTCCTTTTTGAGACTCGATTGGTAGGTAGGAGTCTTGAAAGAGCATGGCACAGTTTTTCAATATCTTAGAATTTTTATGCTATTGAGTCTTGCGGCCCCTCCATGAGGATTATTATCCTTTAGAGGCCTGAGATGACTAGTGTGGATATGATGCATAATAGTAACCAATAAGTTGTAGTGATCATTTCTAGAATCAATGAATCTCCTTGGATGTTATCGACTGTCTATACTAGCACTGATTATAGATAGCGATGAGTGCTATGGAAGGAAGTGTCTAGATTGATTGATTAGGTTTGCCTTTTTTTGTTATTGGTGATTTCAATTGTATTGAGTATCTCAGGAGAAGAGGGGAGTAGAATCTTTACGGACTATGTTTGAAACCAAAGAGTTCCGAGAGTTCATTTTGAGGAAATGGTTGATTGATCTTGCCTTCGTGGGCCTAGATATTCTGGTGCAACATTCATCAGGACAGAGATAGGGTTTGAAAGTACATCGACAGAGCCCTTGCCATCAGTAGTTGGATTCAGCGATTTTTTAGCTAACAAGTATACCATCTCCCGAGGATCACCTCTGATCATTATCCTATGTTGATTTTTACCGACCCAAATTTCTCTTATCAAAGCCCATTTTAATTTGAGAAATTCAAGCTATCCTACCCTTGCTCATGGGATATCATTCGAGAGGTTTGGAGGATGCTGGTGCAGGATGATGCCATGTATTGGTCACCCACAGACTCGAGCTCATGAGGTGCAGGTTGCTAAGGTGAAATCAGGTGGAGGTTGGGGATATCTTCAAAAAGGTGGAGGAGGTTGAGACTTCAATTGCTGATCTACAGATGAGAGAGAATAGGGATGGGAGTCCCTCTGTGGATGACTTGAATAACCTTTAGGCTAACCTTTCTACTTATCACTAAGGCAGTAGGAGATGATGTGGCGGTAGAAGTCCAGGATCTAGTGGTTGAGAGAGGGGGACAAGAACATCAAATTCTTTCATTAAGTAATAGTCGTCAGAAAATAGAAGAGTCAGATTCAGATGTTGAGATGTGCTGGAGGTTAGTGGATGGAGAGTGACGAGGAGGTCAGGCAATAGATCTTCACCTTCTTCAGTCCAAATGGTCTGTTGACTTCGAGGGTGGAGGTTCTTTTCCTTGCCCTCCCCCTGCTAGCTTGGTCTTGAATGAGAAAAACTCAGGTCTGATTAGTCCAATATCTAGAGAGAAGATTCAAAAGACGTTCCCGACCATGGCGGAAGATAAAGCCCCTGATCTTGATGGATCTCCTCCCTTGCTCTTCAGACGATATTGGGCCATTATTTGTGATGAGGTGACAAGAGCCATTCAATTATTTTTTGCCACTGGCTGCATGCTAGAGGCCTAGAAAAGGACCTACATCACTCTTCTTCTGAAGAGATAGGATGCTTCGGAGTCGAGTCACTTTAGGCCCATCAGTTTGTACACTATCATGTATAAGATTTGTCCTAAGATCCTGGTCGGCAAGATGAAGCCCATTCTTCTTAGGCTAATCAGTCTCGAGTAGGATGTTTTTATTAGGGACTATAGCATCTTCAACATTGTGCTCATCATGCAGGAGTTCATGTATAATCTTCATAGAGCTTTAGCCCGTCGATGTCTCATAGCCATCAAGCTCGATATGGAGTAAGTTTATAATTGAATACGCTGGGGCTTTTTCCTTCAAGCTCTAGAGAACTTTGAGTTCCATGGCTGCTAGATCAGAGAGTGCGTGCTTGCCCCCTCCTTTATCTTGATCAATAGCACTTCGATGGATTTCTTCCACTCGACGGTCGGTCTCTGTCAAGATTGTCCTCTTTCATACTATTTGTTCATTATTTGTGTTGATGCATTTTTTCAGACCTTGTAAGTGGCATCCCTTGGGTGGGCCTTAGAGCTCCATGTGCCAGCCCTAGGGGCCTAGCCGACATCGGATTTGCTCTTTGCAGATAATTATCTTCTGTTGGGCTAGGCTACTATCCGAAATACAGTAGTCTTTAGGAGGATCTTAGAGAATTACTGTGGCTTCACATCGGAAGGTGAATCTCCTCAAGTTCATGGTCTATTCAATCTGAAGATCAGGGCTCAACATAGGTAGGTGACCCGAAGACTTCTAGGTATTTCTGAGTAGGTTGGGGCCCTTCGCTACCTCGAGGTGCCTATTACTGGGTGAAAATTGTGAAGGACTGAATGTAGAGAGATGGAGGTCTCGATCAGAGAGCACCTCGAAGGCTGGTAGTCTAGAGCACTATTGATGATGGCTAGGGTTATTTAGGTAAGATCGGTTCTCAATGCTATCCTTGTTTACATATTATCTCATACCATCTTGTTGAGATCTTTTCTCCTAAAGCTCGAGCAGCTTTTTAGAGAGTTTTTGTGGCGATCTCACCGCAAAGGGGGAGGGGTGCATCTTCTAGCTTGAGATGTGGTCTATCAGTGAAAGAGGGCTTGGTATACAATCTTTGTTGGTTGGCAGGAGGCTTTGATTGTTACGCATTCAGTGAGATCCTTGATTCAGCCAAATGGATTATGGAGCTCGATGGTGCGGGCTAGATACGGGTAGGTGTCCTTGGAGGGAATTGCTTGCGTTGGCCGGAAGAACTCTATTTTGTGGAAGGAGATATGTTCTTGCTTTCCGGATATGATGGCCCAGACTAGCTTGGTTGTTATCGATAACTGGATAATTGATATGGTTCGGGATTAGTGGGTGGCCGACATTTCACTTTCTCGATGGTCGACCTTCATCAGCTCAAAGGTGGGTGAAAACGTTATGGTCTGCGATCTGCTTTAGTTAAAGAGAAGGGGTCGGAATGAGCAACTGGTGACTCGCTCTTTGGCAGCTAACTGGTCGAGAGGATTATGGCCTAGGCATACCTTTAGTCAAGGATCCAAATGTTAAGTTTTGGCTGTCGTTGTGTATACCTAAGGTGATGACCAGAGACTTGTATGGCATCTATAGGGGGGAGTCGGTCAGATGGTCTGATGGTGCATAGATTTGGAGGCTTGGTGTTCACCTGTTCATTTGGAAGTTTGCGTAGAGTTAACTCCCTACTAAATCTCTGTTGTAGGCCCGAGGGATGGATACCTCATCCATTTATCCGGATTATGGGCTAGAGGATGAGTTGATGGATCATATCCTTTTCCGTTGTGTATGAATGATCTGGGTGTGGCAGCTTGCTAGGCTTCTTTCTTCGGTTACTCTTGCAGAGCGGTTCAGCCGTGCCTTCCTAAAAGTCGCACGATGGAGTACTCAAGTTCAGGCTATAAGGTTAGAGGGCATCAAGATAGCTTATGTGGCTTATCAAATTTGATTGGCTTGGAACATTGGTTAATTTGAGGCTAGACCGTTGTCGGCGAGATTTGTGCTTGAGAGGGCCTCATCCCAGACTAACGAGATTTTAGAGTTGTCGCCATTCGGGCCGATCCTAAGGAGTCGGGACATCTGGGACTCCCTCCAGGCTCTTGCGGCGCTCCGCAAGATGTTCATTATTTGGAAGTCTCCACCTTTGACCTTCCTCAAGGTTAACTTTGATGACAGTATGACCATTGTATATAGTGGTGCTGGCTTTGTGATTAGGAGCCTAGACTCTAGATTTATAGTGATTGGCAAGAGTCGGCTTTTTGAGACCACTGTTTCTGGAGCTAAGTTGCGGCCCGCCTGGGAGAGCATATCTTACATGAGGTTGCATCTTCGAGCTAATCGATTGGTGATGGATGGGGACTTAGCTACGGTGGTCGGTCAGATTCGAAGGAGAGGGGAGGAAGGGGAGCACAACCTCCAACTTGCTTTTTTGTAACATTTGGCGTATATTGGTAGGGTGTGTCTTCGTTGATGTTAGACACATCTATCGAAAGGTGAATAACACCGTCGATTGATTGGTGAGCTATGTAGCTGACTATTTTAGAGCGGACACTTGATCTGATGAATTTATTTTGTCGATATTCTTTCATGATATTTTTTTTTTTCTCACTTCTTAAACTATATTCGTACTTGTATTGTATGAATGATTGTCCTATCAAAAAAAAAAAGAAAAAATTCATTGCCTTCGTACATTCATAAAAAAGCACCCATGCCAACTGATCTCAACTTACACAAGTCCGGCATCTAGCAAACAAAATCCAGCAACTGAGATTTTAGAATCAAATACTATAATTTCATTTTTCCTTTTTTTGGTAAACAGTGGTGCCAGTGGCTCCTTTTTTTTTTCAATAATACAAGGCTACAAGCAAGCTCGAGAATCTGAACCTTGGAGAGAATAGAAGCCATGAGTTTGTTAGGTGCCCCCGCGATTAGCCACGCTACGATTAAGGCTCAAACAGTCAAGATCTTGCATTTTTGGGTTCAGAAAGATATTGATAGCCAATAAGAGGGGGTGGGAGAAAAACTTGGGATTTGATGGGGGAGAAGATAGAAAGGTTTGAAGCCATCGAGTAATGTGGCAAGAGGTGAGAAGGTGGCATAGTGATGGGTGAGTTTTAGACTAGGATGCAACGTGCCACAGCCACCTCCTTTGCTGAATCAGCAATAGGATTAGGAATTTAAGGATTAGATTAACCATGTAATATTATAAAATCCTAAAAAAATATTTGATTCGCAATCAAAATCAAAATCGAAATGAGGATTTGAATCTTTAGAGAAAAGGCCAGATTGGGCTTTATAGATTGGATCATTTTCATTCTGGATCGAAATTGAAGTCCTTCCAACCAAACACCCTTGAAATAAAAATCATCCATTCCTATTCTCATTCTAACCCCCAACTCCACCCAACCAAACACCCCTAAAATTATTTAAATGATATCACATACATACTCACATACCTAGACTTATGCTAGGTCAATGAAAATTCAAGCTCCACCCATCTAAAATGTGGCCTCAAATTTCTCTCTTGATTCAATCTGCCAGGTTGAAAAATTAGATCCAAATCCATAGGTATTTATGCAGGTCTAGATGAAAGTCATGAAAATGGATACAGCAAAGTTCCACCACTGATAATAATTTGAATCAAACAGCAGTCAAGATCAGCTGTCTACCAAGCGCATCTACATCATACAGGTAAACAATTAAATAGTTGTCCTTTGTTTATGAGCGAGTCAACATATGTCCTCATCGCTCAACATTATTCTTTATCACAGGGACCAAGACCGGTGCCATCTACTCAAAAATTCATAAACCCAAATTCAATTTATTGATTAAATAAATAAAAAATTTCAGAACTAAATCCAACTTGTTATTGAAGAGATAATCCGATTCAAATAATTTATTTATTAAATAGATCAAATCAAATTAAATAAATTTAAATAGATTAAAAATAAATCGAATCAAACAGAACAAACAAAAAAAAATTTAGCCAGGTTGAATAGATTGAATTATAATCGAATCCAATTATTTAACGAATCAAAATAGATTAAATGGATTAAAATTCTAAATCTAGATCCAATGTATTTAATAAAATAAATTGATATGACCTCAAATTTTTTTATTTTTTATATCAAATTCGAACTTATTTAGAACAGATCAGTTGCAAATTCAATTGGACCACAAATTGCCACCTCTAGACTATATACCACAATTGACACAAGCAACTCCAACCAAGTCGTCGTTTGTGGCAGGAAGGAAGAATTTACCACGCCGGAAAACGTTACAGCTTTCAAAGGCATGATCTTTACCCAATAAAAAAAAGAAGGGGCATCAGGCAATAAGTTCAAGCTCCTTCAATGCATAAGATAATGTTTTCGTATTCTCTCACGTTGAGTGGTACCATGCTGCTATGTTTCTTTGTTTTATAGACTCCGCGACAGCGACTCCAGCTCTCCATGGCGCACACAGTGACAGAGCGGGACCATGACTTTTGGCTTTTTGTCGTCGTGCCTTTCACGTGCCACCACCACCTCCCCCACTCGAATCCAACACAACTCGACACACACGCCAACCCACCGGCCCTGACACCCACACAATCTTTCTCATTTTATAATATACACATCCCCCTCATCCTCCACCATCCGATTAGGAGAACAAAGAAGATCATAAACCACCACCATCGGATCATAACAAAAGATCTCAGCAATAATTAATTATAACTCAGAAAAGAATAGGACGTTTCTCTCATTCAAACCAAACTAAAAAAAAGTACGACACTTGAAGTGGCGGCCAGTTCACCCGAAACCCTAATTAATTTTTTTTGGGGGCAGAGAAAAGAAAGAAAAAGCCTGGCTCCAGCTAAAGGAGAGATTAACAGTCTAACAGACATTCTAACCTCAGCCAAAAATAAATTTAACATACTTAATTGAAGTCCAATTCTTGATTTCCTTCTCCATTACTACATTCTTCTTCTTCTAATAGCATAAGATAGATAACCCAGAAAGTTTTTTAAAAAAAAAAAAAAGAAAAAGGAATAACACAAGAAGAAAGGATGAAACTAAGGTACAAGGTCTACCTCCCTGGGTGAGGTGGAGTAGGACTAAGAAGAAGAAGATTCTTGGTGGCCGGCGGCGAATGGAGGCTTCCGGCAGAGGATCATGTCCATAGGGGTGAAGATGCCGGTCTCGCCGCCGCGCGTGAGGTGGCGCGCCGTCTCGTAGAGCATCTCATGGACCTCGACGACGCCTTTGGGCGCGATCCGGAGGAGGGTAAGCACCGAGACCAGGATGTGGTTCCGCCAGTAGGCGATCCTCCCCATCTTGAGCCGCGTCCACCACGGCCCCGCCGGAGGCCTCGCCAGATCCCTTTCGTCAAGCACCTCGAAGCCCACCTTCCGCGCAATCGACGCGATCTCGTCGTGGGCACGCAGCCCCGGGAGCGCGTCCCCCCTCTCGATCCCGTGGATGGTCTCGACGTGGTCGGGGTCGTCGGCGCGGTACAGCGCCGTGGTGACCCACTCGTAGGAGACGTAGAGGGCCCCCGGCTTGAGGACGCGGAAGATCTCGGCGTAGACGTCCTCAAGGCGCGGGGCGTGGCAGGTAGCCTCGATGGAGTAGGCGCCGTCGAAGGACGAGTCCGGGAAGGGCATCTCGAGGAAGTTGCCGCAGACGACCTCGCAGAGGGCGTCCAGGCCCGACTTCTTGTTGTGGGCGCGGGCGCGGCCGACCTGGTACTCGTTGATGGTGATGCCGACGACGTGGGCGCCGGAGCGGGCGGCGATGGCGCGCATGGGCCCACCGACGCCGCACCCGACGTCGAGGACGCGGTGGCCAGGACGGGCGCCGACGAGGTCGACCACGCGCTCCTCGTGGAGGCGGGTGGCGTCGCGGTGGGAGCGGCCGGGGATGGAGGGCGAGAAGTGGAAGCTCTGGCCCCAGCCCCACTCGTAGATATCCGTCACGAGATTATAGAAGGTGTCGACGAAGACGGGGACGTTCTCCGACGACGCCTCGGCGGTCTCCTTGGGTCGCCGGAAGAAGGACCAGTACTGCCGGTACTTGTCCTCGACCTTGTCCCGCGTGATGGATCCCATCTTCAGATCCACCGCCCGCTTCCCCTTCACCTCCGCCGCCCCCATCACCCAGACGAACCAGTAGATCAGCCCCACCGCCGCCACCGCCGCCGTCCAAACCATCGCCGCCGTCTCCATTGCCGCCAGCGATCGCTCACTCCTTAGTGCTTTCCCTTCCCTTCCCTTTACCTTTCCTCTGATCCAGAGAGACCCACCGAGAAAGCGAGAAGCGAGCGGCAGGGAATCGTTGGGATTTACTTATGAAGAATATTGCTGCGGTAAGATGGTCCGGCGGGACCATAGAATCAACCAGCCGAAACCGCGAACCCTTTCCTCCTCTCTTTCTGAATCGTGGCAGGCGCCTGTGGCCCGAGTGAGCGGAATTTAAGATAGTCTGGCGGAATACGATACTGAGATCGGGCATATCTTGCCCTGCCGTGTATATCTCTCTATTTAGTTTGCTCGCTTTCGAAAGTACTGCAACCGTAGTAGAGACGACGTGGCAACCCAAGAGTCGTAGAAACAAACCCATATACGAATGATATTATGCCACGTTGGAGGGGTGCGAATTGGGTTTTTTATGTGCTGCAAATATTGTTGGTATTATTATTATTATTATTTGTAGTATATTTTGACCTCGGTGGGATGGGAGTGTAACGGATCTTTTGAGGAGAGCGTGGGAGTCGCGAGGTGGGGCCCGCGAGGAAAGGCTTTCTTTTGGGAATTTTTCTTTCCTTCTTTAAAACGCGTGTCGCCTGGCACCGCCATGTGTGAAGGGCACGTGCCGGAACGGTGCCTCCTCTTCTTGCCACCCTTCAGCCTCAATGTAAGGTGTAGCTCCTCTACACCGTGGAACAACCCGGAAAGGTGCCTGCTCTTCTTAAGTTCTTCCCATGCTTCGGCCTTAATGTAAGGTGTAGCTCCTCTACACTGTGGAACAAATGTGTAGATGGCTTCCCGAGCCTGCCGCAAATCGTGATATCATCAGTTGGACGGCTGAGATCCGTCATGATGTCGAGAAGAAGGCACGGTCCGTGTCATTTATTAGCCAGCAAAAGAGCCGTTCATGCGTGAGATTTTTGGCCTTTATCTCGTGTTTGTTTGAGATCACGGGATGATGGAAGAACGAAGTTGGGAGGATGAATCATTTGATTTAAAAAATTTTAAAAATAATCGGTACAAAGAAATGATCGTCCATTCATCTAGATTCATCAATTTATATCATCTTAAATTAAAAAGGTGCAACAAAAGGTAAAGTTGAAATCCAGATTTGTTTTGTTTGGCAAATACCGATAAGAATATGGATAGATTTAAAAATTTATATTTATATTTATTATTTTAAATAGATATGAATATAAATTAGATATCAAAAATATGAATATAAATATAAATATAAATCAGATAATTAAATTTTATGATTATAAAATTAAAGATATTGTGTCGATAATAAATATAGTTAATAACATATTAATGTTGCCAGTTTTTTCTTAAAAGTTCAAGTGTACGGTCGTTGTTAAACTCCGGAGAAGTCGGTAGAAGATCGAACTCGAGATTGGCTCAAGGATGAGCTAGAAGTTCGGTGGAAGACCAAGGAGAATGACTCCTACAATCCATAATCAAATGTCTACTAGCCGAAATTAGTCAAGCGACGGATCCGCTAATGCTTAAGTTAACCAGAATCTAGAGAACAATAGAAAAAGAAAGAAAATGAAAGATACCTTGTGTCTAAAAAGACTTACGCAAGAGTCCCTCTGGTCCTCTTGATATAAGGGGGATCCACAAGCCATTATCACGAATATTAGGGACACAGTTAAGGTATTTATGAATCAAAATTATTGGTAGTTATTTTGCTCATGATTGATCGTCGTAAGCAGTTATTATGCCAACGATATCAGATTTATCGCTCTACAACTATGCAAATAAAAGAAATGGCTTGGAAGGTTGTATCAGGATCATTTCTCTATGTGTGGTTGGTATGTGTCTGAGGACGAGATTGGTAAACATTTGAGTCTGGGGAAGGATATTTTCTATGCATGTCTGAGGAGTCAGGTTGATAAATAGTAAGGTCGAAAAATTTAGTTATCTTCATAAGATTTACCCCCAACTTTCAAGCCTAAAGAGATATTATCATTTTGGATTATGGGAGTAGTTGATTTTTTATCTTCTTCAACCTCGATCGTTCGTACAAAATCGAAATGATAGCTTAAAATGATGTTACTTCAGAGAATAAAAAGTTATCGACCATTTAATGTATTACTTTGGACTTGGCTAATATTTAATGTATCGCTTTAGAGATAGGATTGCAACGTGGAGGTATGATAACTAGGGCGGCATGTCACTCAGGCTGAAAATAGAGATTCAAAAGATTGTGCTTTGGCTGATCCCCTACTGCCATATGGCACAAGTTGTTGCCCTTAATTATTACTATGTGGATAGGGTTACATGGCACGATCAGAAGGTGGGTGCACCGAAGAGTCGTGCGTTCTAATGCTATGGATGCACACCACACATCAAAATCTCGTGTAGGCGCCATAATCGATGTGCTAATCTCGGCTATTGGTGAATAGTATAAATAGGGCATCATTCTTTTAGTATTTCTTTTTCATTTGCTCAGTTTCTTTCTCTCTGCAAACTTTCTTCTATTGTAGCACCATCGCAGTCCACCATCATCTTCACTATCGTCTTCTCCGATGCCGGTATCTTCTTCTTCCCAGGTCCTATTGTATGTAGTGCCCTTCTTTCTGTTCTTTGTCTCTTTCCTTCTTCTTTGTTTTTTCTTTCTCCTTTTTGAATTTGCAATGTCAGGTTATGGTAGTGAGGTCAAGGATAGAAATCGGTTGGGTGATCGGAGCTCTTAACTATCTAAGCCCCAGACTATGCCCAAGAATAGACATTAGGACTCTATCGAGGTGGGTTCTTCATCTCAACCTACACCCCAAGACTTCTAGTGATTGAAGAGCCCAGAATATGAGCTTATAAGGCTCCTCGGACAAGGGACTGAGATGTCTACCATCATTGAGTCTGAACTGGAGAGAGTTCAGACTTAGTTCTTCATTCCAAGTCGATACTGCTTGGAGGTTCTTGGTTGAGATGACTGGATGACCCAAGCTACCGAAGGGCACCTTGGCATTTATGAGGAGTCTCTTCATGGATCTTCGCTTCTCTTTGCATCCCTTTATTTACAACATTCTTGACTATTATTAGATTGTCTCTACACACCTTGCTCCTAATTCCATTCATATCATTTGTTCTTTGATAATAATGTGTGATCTTCTCAGGGTTGGCTCAAGATATTTTCTTTTCTGCATCTTTTTGATGCTGAAGAGGTGTCTTTGAGAATGGGACTGGTGGTATTTTCCTCATTAGAGTAGTGTCCAATTCATCAAGAGGTTGCCCTCTTCAGTACACTAGTGGAAAAAAAGATTCTTCTTTATTTCTACCAACCACCCTCAGGACTTCAGCCATATATGGTGTGAGCCTCGATTATCTCCAAATAAGAACACTCGTATCAAACTCGAGGACAAGGAAGACTACCATACTTTGCTCGACATTGAGGTGCCACCTCAGCATGAATTAATAATCGAGTAGATATTGTAGGACGTCGGTTTGAAGCCAATGAATTCTTCAGGTATGAGTTAGCTCCTTTGCCGCCTCTTTTTTTTACTAACTCTTTTCTTTCTTGATGGAGCTATGAGACCCACAGCCACTCCATCCACAATGCCTTCTGGAAGAGATCAGGATCATCCCGAGGAGAGTCTTCTCGGGGGGCCTCAACCTGCAAGAGGTCGAGGATTGAGATGTTGAGGACCACCCCTCCTCCTCTTGCTACTTCTAAGCTTGAAGCCCATAGAGATCAATGATAAGCCAAACATCATCGAGGTGGTTCCTCTGCAAGAAACACCACCATCCTTGAAGGGTCTAAGTCAAGCACATAGTCCACCCCCTAACCACAGTGCCAGCCAACACCGGAGCTGACACTAGCCGTGCCTGCCATGCTGGAAGCAGCCTCGAATCCTGTTGCATCCAACATCCCCAAACCCTCATCCCGAGCCAAAGAGGAGATATTTACTTTGAGAATTAGGGTTCGAGTTAATGACCCCTGGCTCCACAACCATCAACTTATGAGGGAACTAATGAAGATGGTCATCCTACCAACCAACTGGTTGGAGAAGAAATCTCATTTGCTGGATGAGATTTTGAGCACCAGCTTTGCAACTCTCCTTGGGATAAGACTTCTTATCTATAAATTCTTTTCTATGATTTCAAATTGACTTTCTGATTTTTTTTTTTTTTAACAACTGGTGAATGACATAACCATCCTACATGAGGGGCTAGTCAACTTCAGTTGACTTAGCTGCTTGAATGAGGAGAAGGCCCGGGTAGTATAGGCTTGGGTCAGGGCCATCGATGAAGCAATCAAAGCTGCCGAGGAGTGAGTGAAGGCTATCGAGGAGAAATTGTAAGCCACCAAGGAGGTGTCTACTTGAAATGAGTCCAAGCTTTGCACCTTTTGGGAGATCATTGAAGCAATTGAAGCTTAGGCGATGATGGAGAAGGTGGTGGCCGATGTGTTCGTCAGCAGTCACTGAGCTCCAGCTAGAGCTTAAATTCAATACGGCAGCCATATAGAAGGCTAAGGATGAAAAGATTGTTATTGAGAAGAAGGCAGCCATAAAGGAGGTGGCTGCTCGAGAAGTTGGGGCCCAAGCAGTGGAGGAATAAAAGGCTTCTAAGGCCTTCGAAGTCGAAATCATTGAAGGATCACCTATTGCCTATGGCCTCGTGTTCGAGGACTGTAAGGCTTTAGTGGAACTACCATTTCCTAAAGTCAACACTAGTTTGCTTTTGATCGAGGGTGGCAGTGATGAATTTGATGGAGAGTGGTTGCTGCCGAAGCCATTGCCATTGTCGTCGAAGCTGATTTTGAGCATACCACCAAAGCCGCTCCCAAGCCTAGTAGTAAAGCTCCTTTCCTTTTCTTTGTGTGGCTTTTTCTTTTCTTCTTGTACTTAGCCTGATCCCAAGCTTTTGTAAGAATGTTTTTTTAATGAAACACTCCCTTTTGTTTCATAATTAAATATTCTTTCATCAAAATTTGTCTAAATCATGAGCTTGTAGCTTATCTAAGGTTGAATCTTAATGCTTGATACCTGATCATGGTCGGAATAACCCAATACCATTATTTCTTTGATGAACTTATTTTGATTAAAATTTTGCTATGTTCAGAGATCGCCTCTAAATCGATGTCAATAGTCAATAACGTAGTTGTCCATTATTAAGTCGATGTCAAACTATTGGGATATCATATTTAATCTGAAGTCGACACTTAGAAAATCTAGCAAAACTAGCTTTTGATTTTTGTTCTTGAATCTTGATAGAGTTTTGACCAAATTCAAAGTTATTGTGGTCGGATTAACCAAATGTTTGATCGATGCTCCCAACGAGAGTCGGGACATATCCTTGAGGTTAGTGTTCGTCTGACCAAGTCGAATAAATTTGAGTTAGAGCTCACATATTCATTAGGTCGGTCTTCATCCGACCAAGTCGACCTGAGGCCGACCATCTCCACATTAGCCAAATATCGATTAGGTTGGAACTCGAAGCCGACTAGCTCTAGATCGGTCAGACATTGATTAGATTCGATCATCTCCAGATCGATCAGACACTGGCTAGATTTCACCATCTTTAGATCAGATCCAATCAGTTCTAGATTGGCTAGATGTTGGCCAAATATGATCATCTCTAAATTGGCTAGACACTGACCAAATTTGTTTTAAGCTTACCATCATTAGATTGGCCAAGCATTGGCCAGATCTAATCCAGGCCAAACACTAGCTAGATCTAACAATTTCTAGTTTTGTCAAACACCAATCAAAATAGGATAACACCACTCTAATCATCTATTATTTTTTTTTATTGTTATTCCAAGTCTGACTTGACTTGGATACTGGAGGATTTGGTCGAAGCTAATTCGAAGAACTTTTTTCTTCTTTTTATGTGTAGATCCGTGACTCCAAGGTAGATTGTATTCTAGCATAGTGGATTGAACAACACCCTCCAAATAGTCCTAGCCAGGTCGGATTTGGCAGCAACAAGTACTATAAAATTAAATAGGATTGTTAACAAAATTGAATATTTGGATACAGATCAAAATAATTATCTATCTATATCTATATCTATTCTTTTTTGATAGATATAAATATAGATATGCATATTAGTCGGATGCTCAAATTTTCATCTATATCTAGATAGATTTGGATATGAAGATAAATTCAGATAGATAATATCTAATCTACCTAAAAGAAAGGATGGATGAAGTATGTAAAGGATGACTTTTTATATTAATAGAATTATCCTTCATTATTTTTTATGTTGACAGGACCTAACATTTTTTTCATCTTTTTATTTATTTTATTTATATATAATTTTATTTTATTTATATTATTAATCCTATACTATTAAATTTTATTATTAATTTTTTTAATTTTGGTACATAAATTCTATGATTATAAATAAATAATCAAAATTATCTTCCATTTTCCAATGTATATTCACTACTTTTAGTTAACTATTTATATAAAATTAATAATTATTTATATTTTATTATAAATTAATAAATCATTTATATAGTTAATATATAAAATATTTATTAAATTAAAATTAAAATTAAATATTTGTATAATTTTTATATAATTATAAATAAGTTTATAAATTTATATATTGCTATATTTTTTGATAAAAATAAATATTATAATTGATAATAATTTTATTAATAAATATTATAATCGATATAACTTTCATCCATTCTCTAATAAGAAGGAAAAAGCAAAAAGCTCACTCTGCACTTTTTTTTTTGTTACAAAAAGCAGCCCTACTTTGATTCATATTTATTATGTTGGAAGGAAATAAGATTCAAACAAAAACTTATTGCAGTCTACAAAAAGCGAAACAATAAAGTGAGAGGCATTCATCACATGCCATTACTTTTTGAATCTGGTGATCCGTATGGGAGAAGTTAGTACATGTCCACCTATTCACATTCATTGCTCTACTTCTCCAAAAGCTAGAGGAAGCCACTGGTGTCATTAACTATTCATGTTTTGGTGGATTGTTTCAGGACAATTGCAATCTTTTATTAAGCATGGTTGCTCTCTATGTAAAATAGCACTATGTGATTTGGGTTGTGGACATAATATTTGTTTCCTAATGTAATTATCTATAAAATGTTAAATAGAGGTCTGATATTTATATTTGTAATATGGTGTCAAATAGATATTTATTGTGTCAGATGATTCTTTTTATATGTAAAATTTTTATAATTTATAATGTCGTTTTTACTTTCTATTCAGCCATTAGGAAATAAGATCCCATGTATAGAAGCAAAATAGTAAGAATAGATGATAATATTAAAATCTTATAGGACAGCAGAACTTATATGAAGAAGAAGCCATCAATGCCATCTGTGATTTTTCAATTCAACTTGTCTACAACCATAAAAAAAATCGATCTGGATGCGCTCCTCTTTGTCTACAAGCAGCACTTTAGTTTTTCAATCCCAACTTTGAGTATTCTCGATGGAAAGAACTCACAAGCTCTCAGATAAGTTGGGGCCTAAATCTGTAAGAAGTATTTTTTCATAATGTGCCTCATCCATCAGAAGTATTATCTGAATCAATCACAAAGACCGAAAGATGGATGTTATCCATGATGCTTATGTAGAGTTCAACTTTATCAAACCATCAAATATATCCTTATCAATATATTGGAGATTTATCTTTAGTCAGAGTCTAGATCGATCTAAAATATATAAAATAAATCCTGATACATATTAGTATGGGCCATATTTGGAGAGGGTTAATCAGATAAATTTTAACATTCTCCTACTTGGCTCAACCTAATACAAGTATCTTCATTTTAATTATTTAAAGTATTTCAAAAATCTTTAATGAAATTTTATCTGGATCTAATAATTGAAAATTGACGTGCCCACATTTGAAACTTAATTTTTCTATAGGATATATAAACATTATGTACTTGATTTAGAAAATAATCATTAGTGCAAATTATGGTTGCAAATATATTATGAATTAACACATGACCTTCCATGCATTACAATACTTTTAACACCTTTTAATCAAGTTCTTTATCTGAAATTTTACTTTATGAATGGATAAAACTTTATGTCTATTTCTTAATCATTTTTATATTACATACTAAATAGTTGATTGGCATAAAATAAACTAAATTTTATTATAAAACCTAATGTGATGATTTTAGATATAGTGTCCAATACATATCAATCATAAAATGAGCTAATAAATCTCATATGATCCATATGATCTTTGAAAATTTTAGAAGTGAATTTTTTAGTCAATGGATATATAATCATCAGCTACGTACTAATATAGTCCATAGGCACTATATTTTTCTTTATTCTTTTACAAAGAGCAAAGTATTTAATGCCAATATGCTTGTAAATACTTGTACTCTTCATATTATTGAAAAATTTTACTGTAAAATTATTATCACAATATATCTTGATTAATCTGCTAATAGAATTCATAACTCTAAGTTTTATGATAAAATTCTATAACTAGATGGCTTATGAGGAAGTCTCATAATTGTCTATATGCTCTGCTTCCATAATGGATATAGTGAAAAGGTCTTTTTCGCACTCATTCAAGATATAGCACCTCTTGCAAATAGAAAGATATATATGATGATAGACTTCCTACTGTGATACATCTGATAAAGTTTGAATTTGAATAGCTAGTAATTTTAAGATGATTAGACTACTTATATGTGAGCATATATTTTTTTATACTCTGCAGGTAATGTATGACTTTCTTTACAGCTTTTTAATGCCTCATTCCTAGATCATGTTGATAATACCCCAGCATCGATACAACAAAAATAATGTCTGGATGTGTATAAATCTCTGCATAATTTAAACTCTCAATAAAAGATGCATAAAGTATGGACCTTATTTCCTCTCTTTTGATCTTATTTTTTGGATATTAAAGTTTATTAAGTCTATCACCTTTTACAATAGGAGCACATTTGGAGAATATTTTTTTATTTCAAATCTTTTTAATACTCTAGAGATATATAAGTTTTTTGAGATAATCTAAATAATCTTAAGGATCTATCTCTGTAAATCTCAATGTCGATAACATAAGTGACTTCATCCATATCTTTTATCTCAAAAATTTAGGATAAAAATTATTTTATTTTTTTAATATATGAAGATCACTACTGGCAAGCAGAATATCATCCATATATAATACTAAAATTATGAACTTACTCTCATTGACCTTTAGGTATATATATTGATCAATAGTATTTTCTGTAAATCCAAAGGAAGTAATTATCTCATTAAATTTGAGATACCACTATCTAGAAGCCTGTTTAAGTGCATAAATAGATTTCTTAAATTTACAAATTAAACTTTGTTCTCTTGTCTATTGATAACAAAATTCTTAGATAATTTTATATAGACCTCTTCCTCTAGATCATCATCAAGGAGGCCGTTCTTATATTCATTTGATACAGCTTTAAGTCAAATTAAGCTACTAAAGCTATGACAATTCTAAAAAAGTCCTTTGAAGAAATAAGATAATATATCATTTTAAAGTCAATATCCTTCTTTTATGTAAACCCTTTTACCACAAGTCTGACTTTGGGATTTCTTTTGGTCTTATGGATTCATTTGTAATCTATTGGTCACATCCCTTCAAATAGATCAACTAATTTTTAGAAATGATTTTTATCCATAGAGCTCAGCTCTTGTGTTATGGGATCCAACCATTGTAACGAGTTCTCACCATTCATGGCTTGTAAGAATATCTCTGGGTCATCATATTTTTTCATCCATATCAATCAAATATATTATATAATCTGGAGATATAGCAAATTTTCTTATTCTAGTAGATCTTCAGAGAGCTATTGCTTATTCTACTTATGATGATGGTTGGGTAGTTGCTTCATCGATAATAAAAATCTCATAGAGTGAAACTTAATGAAGTGGTAGTCCCTCCTGAATATTATTTAAAAAAAAATTATAAAAATTATCACTTCGATCTGCTCTTTACGTATATAATTTATTTTTTATATTTTTTTAAAGATAATATCTCAAAGTTCTCCACTCCCACTAAACATGCCATTCTCTAAAAATCTAGCTTCATTACTTTCTGCTATTTATGGTGTATGAGATAAATAATAGAATCTATATCTTTTTGACCTCTTCGAATAATCAATGAAAAAATTATTGATCATTCTGAGATCAAATATCTTTTCTTGCAAATTATAAATATTTTGGCTTTAGCTGGACAAACCTGCATACACATATATCTCAAATTAGATTTTCTATCAATTCATAAGTCATAAGAAATATTTTGAATTACCTTAGTAGAGATCTTATTTAAGATATGTATAGCTATCTTTACAGCCTCACCTCACAAGTAAATAGATAGAGTGGAATAACTTATCATAGTTCGAATTATTTTTTAAATATTTGATTCCTTCTTTCAACTAACCATTTTGATCTGGTGTGCTAGACATTGTATCTTGAGAATAATTTTCTATTTCTTTAGAACTTTCACTAATGATCCTGTTCTTTGTTTTATCTCCGTATATCTACCATAGTACTAGCCATTTTTATCGGATTTGATTATTTTAATTATTTTTTTATTATCTCTTTATTTTTATTTTGAATTTCTTATAGGTCTCAAAGATATTGATCTTTTCAAATAGAAGGTATAGATACATAAATCATCAATAGTTATCAATGAATGTGATAAAATACTTTTCACCTATTAGACATGGAGAAAAAGATCTGCATACATTAGTGTGAATAATTTACAAAGTTCTTTCATTCTTTCTAGCATCCATTTTAGATGTGTATGTTTGCTTACCTTTATGCAGCCAATATAGATCTAAGAATTAGTGAAGTTTAATGATCTTAAGATCTTATCATTCACTAAGCTTTTGATCATCTTTTTAGAGATATGCCTCAAATCTCCGATGTCATAACATAGAGAAATTTTCATTAATTCTATCTCTTTTATTAGAAGAAGAATTTGAAAAGAAAGATTACTCAAATGAATGATGAAAAGATATTTTATAAAGACCATCACACAATAAACCAAAATCAATAATTATGAAATTTTTTATTACATCAAATTTAGAGTTTTCGAAAAAAATATGAAAACCAACTTTATCCAATGATACAATTGAAAGTAAAATTTTAAGAAAAGAAGAAATATAAAAAGCTCTATCTAAACGTAAGATGAATTAGAATTCAAAACTATCCTGTAGCATCCAATTATCTTGATAAGTAAATGTATTTGATTTTCGATGATAATGGATTGTTCACTTTTAGTTGGAGGCTTTTTTGATAAGAAGACTTGCAAGTTATTGACAATATGCATAGATGCAAGAGAATCAATCCATCATATAGAATTAGGAACATTTACTCAATTGGATTCGAAACATACAAAAGAATAAAGGGTACGTATCTTTTGCAGCTATTTTTCATACTTTATATAGTTTTTCTTCAAGTATCCCTTGTAGAAAAAGTATTCAACAATTTTGTTAATGGCTTCACTTGATGCTATAGCTAATGCTTTCTTCCTTTGTGCCTTAGGTGTATTTTTTTTTCTTTATCTATTTTTTCACTATCTTGATGTGAAGTAAAGTTCACACTCTCTATCTTCCCTCCTCTCAATCTCTCATTCTCTTTCACATATTTGGTTAGTAATTTATTAACTGTCTAATCCATATTATGTGTATTATAGGAGACTCTTAAGAGATCATATTTGATAGAAGAGAAGTGAGAAAAAAGTGGATCAGAAATACATCTGATATAGAAATCTTAATATTATTGAACTACACTGTAATATCCCCCATCTCCATAATATGCTCACATATAACAGATTTACGTATATATTTTATGGAGATTAATCTTGTCATCAAAATGCTGGCTTTTGCTTTATCAGAGCTTATAAATTGCTGCTCCACAGTATTTAAGAAATCGCATGTCTTACCACATGAAAGGATAGATTCCCTAATATGCCCAACCATGTTAGATTTTATTAGGAACAAACTGAGATGATTGAAATACTTCTATTTTTCAAAAATACTTTTCTATTCTAATGTACTTTCATTCTTAAGTGGTGAAGGTTCATTCACTCGAAACACCAGATTAAGGTCAGCACATCCTAATGTAAGTATTATTTTCTTTTTCTATTTCAAAAAATTTGATCCATTAAGAAATTTTTTTTTTCATACTATTATCAATTATTATAAAAATAAATTTTATCCAAAGTAAATAAATTTTTTGATATTTAACTTTGGCAGACAACTAGATACATCATTATGTCTTTTTTTGGACGAATGTCATAATATGCTAGTGGCTATACCTATTTAGTGATATATCATATCACTAGTAAATCTAACAAGAAATGTATATTAGGTACAAGTAAATACTGTGTCTTTAGATATAAAAATGCTATTCGATCTAACACACAATTCTATCATTTCATCCATTTAAATATCGAATGTGAAGATACTTCTTTGGAAGCGAATCAATACTTTAGTAGCTTAGACGTAATTATGATATTATTAAAATTTTATTGGATTAGTTATATTTATCTAGAATTATTCATTGTAAAAAAAAATTGATTTTAAGAGTTTATGGACACTTTGGTGATTGCACCGAAACAATCAAATAAAATACTTTCAATTCCTTATAAATAATATCAATAAATTTTGCATGCTAAATAAGATATGAATATATCATCAAGAATATGATAATAGGCTTATAATACTTTATTTACCTATAAATAAAATAGATAGCACATAAAAATATGTGATGTTCAAATTTATAGACTTTTATGCATTAAAATCATATGACAAGGATCTTATTATAATTATCAAAGGACCTTTAAGTAATAAAATTTATCATGGAGATTAAAATACAATCCAGGAGTCTTTATATAATAAACTTTATCGTAGGGTTCAAAATATAATTTTAGAAGGATCTTTACAAAATGAAGCGCTATTTGAGGGATTAAATTGTAAAACACCCCTAAACCAAATTAAACTAGCTCAATTTGGTCTGGTTTAGTCAATTATTAAATTTTTGACTGTCGACTTGCTGGTGACTAGCTAATCTTATGGGAGATCGGTGAAGGAGGCTACCCAAACTGGCACTCCTCATGGCTAAATCCCGACCAATAGTTGTCAAAAAACTCCAGTTGACGAATTGCTGTCCTCTCCTTAAGAGCCACCATGCCTTTATACCAGCAACTGAGAGGTATGATGGGAAAATCGATGGAGAAGAAAGGGCCCAAACTGGCACTTCTCTCCTCTGCAATCTAGGTCGATGGTTGTTGGAGACCTTCAATCGATGGTCTACTGGCTATCTCTCAGCATTGAGACAATTAGATTCTTGATGATTGAGAGGAAAAGCATCGATGAAGAAGATTTGATAGTTCCTCCGTTCTCTCCCCTTTTTTTATTTCTTAAATGAAGGGTTCGTTGTCAGCTATCAGGCATGAGTTGCCATTAGATGTAGGCCAAACATCCGACTATCCTCATCGGAGAGGTGGGGATGACCGTGGACAATCCATGGATGGTGCCTTTGCTGTTGTCTATTGTTGACCCAAGAAATGATTTTGATGATTACATAATATTGAAGTATAAAATAGGACTAATATCTTTCAGGTTTGGTTAATAATATTTTTGTAGGAAGCTAACCCTTGTGATAAGCTTTGAAGTCTTTTAGATACAGTTGGAAGGCTTTTAAATCAAGAAAAATTAAATTTGGATGAAAATCAAGTGAAAAAGATTGATTGGAGGAGTTCGAGTCGACTCCGATAATTTTCAAGTCGACTCTAATATATTTTGGACTTGACATACAACACTAGCATACAGACGAGTCGACTCCATTTCAATCTGAGCCGACTCTCTTAAAAAAAATAGAAAGATCATTTTTTAGTCATAGGACTCAAGTCAACTCCATTTCTATTCGAGTTGACTCTATTTCAGCTCGAGTTGACTTCATTTCAATTTGAATCGACTTCACTGGTTCTGACAGCAATAACAGTTTTCATAAAATTTATTATAGAAATATCCAAAAGTGGTTTCAAACATCCAGATTCCATCTCCAACATCTTAAAATGGCTAGTTTTTAAATTCAAATTACTTTAAATGGTTTGAAGAGTATTTCAAATAAAAGGAGAACCTAATTGACTACTAAGAATAGTATATTCAAGAAAAAGAAGTCTATTTTCAGTCAAGAGTACTTTCAAGAGAGTTTTGCACCTCCACATCAGAAAAAATTTTAATGTTTGAGAGACTAATCATCAAGAGAAGAGTTCTCAATCTTATGCCAAGCATCCAAGCAATCTTCAAGCAACATTCAAAGTATTTTATTTGCTCTTCAAGAGATTATTTATGTTGTAAAGATTTTGTATTGCTGAAATCTGTTGTAATAAGTTTCAAGAGATTGAAACTCATGGAAAAAACTTAATCCAAGCCTGAATATTGAATTGTGAGCCTAGAGAGAGGCTTGTAAAAATTATGGTTGGTGATCCCAAAAAATCAACTGAGTTAGATTGTGAGTCTAGCTAAAACAATTGCACTATAATCATGGATTATAGTAAAAATTCCCAAGTGAAATTTGGAGAGTGGATGTAGGTGCTTGAAGTACATCGAACCACTTTAAATCTCTTATGTTTATGTGGTGTGCTTGTGTTTACTTGCTTTACATACTTATTTAGCTTGTTATTGATTTATTTTTGTCACTATTCACTATATTTACTATACATTCATTGCATTTCACTTAGTTATTTTGAAAAAAACATACTTACTCTAAGATTTTGAAAATCCAATTCACCCCCCTGTCTTAGGTTGTCCAACTAGGCAATAAGTGGTATCAGAGTTTGGTTGCAAGTTAGTTTTGATTTAAAGATCAATGACTACTTATTTGAGAGTTTCACTTATTGAGGGGCAATCCACTAGTGATACTGCAATAGAAAGAAAGAAGAAAAATAAAAAAAAAGATACAATCAAATATGTGGATCAGCTTAAAGCTTATCTTCATGGGGCACGCAAGCTTCACTATGAAAGAAAAAATAAATACAAGAGGAGATCACACCCTCTCAACTCTCGTACATCAATCTCTGTCTCTCAATAAGAAGCTCTTGATCCTTACAATACTCTTAAAATATCCTAAAAAAAATCCTCTGTCACTCACAAGATCCTAAGGCTCGCTTTCTATTTCCACAGGCTGTCAGGCCCCTTTTAAAGAGTCCAAATTGAGCACCAATTGCATCCATACTCTTGTCTGCACTTAAAAACCCCTTCTGACTATCTGATCTCATCCGCTCGCATTTCTGACTATTCGATCATGCAAAACAACATCCGATCAGTGCTTTCAGCCATTGGATCATGCCTTCCCCATGTGGATCGCGTGTAGACCATGTGAAATGGCCCATGGACCATGCGAAATGCCTGGGAGTGTTTCCACACCATGGACTACATGTGGACCATGCATGCACGCATGCCTTGGTGTGGGCGTGCCCTGGACTGCGCTCCACCCTTGGGTTGTGCGCATTGGGTTGTGGGTGCTAGCGAGCCTGGGCACCCACAAGTCGGGCCTACAGGTTGTGCCTTTGGACTGCATTTTCAAGCCTGCGTGCTGTGGGCTTCTTTGTTGTGGATTGAATTCGAGTTGTCAAAATTCAACAATCTCCATCTCGACTCGGCATTCGATCTCTCCATAACTTTGAGAGCTTCTAGATAATCTCGACCCCATGCTATGGAGTATATGTCTAGCTTCTTATGGATGGACAAACATAGGAGTCGAGTCAAATCGCTCGATCCCATCTGTCATATACTGTAACCTATCTGACCTAAGACTTACTGGGGGTAGCCTCCTGTGACAATAAAAACTTCACCCTATGACGTCACCTATCATCCTCCCAAATCTTCTGTCTCATGCCCAATCCACCTATACCAGGAGCTTCACCTTATTCTAAGCTTCCATTGCTCCTGAAGCTCCATCTCACGCTGAGCTCCTTACTAAGAGATAATGTCCTCCATACCCCTTGCCCTTCAACACAACCCTACTGCTGCTCAAAACTTTCAGAATTCTATCATCAGCTCTCCATCTATAGTTGCTTGTATGCAGTCTCTCAGTGAAATTAGATTATTCCTAAAATTGGATATATATCGGACCTTATCTACTTTCTTCACTGCTCCATCATGAGTCTGTAAGCTGAAGTCCCAATATCCTTGATTGCACAGTTTGATCCATCCGACAGATGAACGGTGCCTTCACTGCTCTCTAAGAAGTCAAATAGCTCCTCTTTGCAACAAATATGATGCAAACAAATAGAATATAAAATCAACTGTAGAGAAGAAATAGATACCTCATCAGTCATCAGAAGAACATCATCACTTTGTTCTGTATCACTACCTTAGACCGCTGCTATAGTAGTCTTCGTCCGATCTCTGAACTGTGGGTAATCTTTAACTCTGCCCCAACTCATCATACCTATAATACTTGATCTTGCTATAGTCCCTTGACTTGGATCTGAACCGCCCACCTTGCAATCCTCTGCCCCTTCGTCCTCTACCACCACCATCTCCAGACACCATCATAGTTGAGTCACCACCTAAACTCGAAGCTCGATTCTTCCGTTTGAGAATCTCGTTCTAGAGAAGTACAGAAGTGACCTCATCTATCTTGATGGTGCTCTTTTCTATAAGAAGAGCAGTCACCAAAAACTCAAAAGAAGGAGAAAGCGACGAAAGTAAGACTAATGCTCTGATCTTCTCCTTAACCTTCTCGTCAATACTGAGGAGATCAATGAGGATCTTCTGATAGTTACTGAGATGCTCCTATATGCTTTATCCTTTGCTCATCTGAAGCTGATAGAACTATTTTTAGAGGAAGAGAATATTGGTGTGTGACTTCACCATGTACATCTCCTCGAGCTTTGTCCACATCATCGTTGAAAAAATCTCGCTAAGCACATGGATCACCACATTATGTATCAAATATAAACGAACTATACTCACCATCTACATCTGGAGCCACCTTCAATCTTTCTCCTCCATGGTGGTCAATTTTTTCTGGCACAAGAGAGCATCCATCAATGCTTGTTGGATAGCACATCCTTCACCCTCGCTTATCATAGGTAGAAATTACTCTTTCCATCAAATCAGTTGATCTCCACCTTGATTGAGCCTATCTTCTCTATCTTTTTCAACCTCGATCAATACCACCACAATCTAGACAATCATATGCTTTGATACCACTTATTCAGAAGGATCCCTTATGAGTGTGGAATACGGATCCCTCATCAAAGATCGCTAATCCAGGTGATGATGTCGATACCGCAACAGAAAGAAAGAAGAGAAATAAGAAAAGAGATATAATCAAATACCTGGATCAGTCCAAGACTTATCTCCACTGGCTATGCAAGTTTCACTATGAAAGAAAAAACAAATACAAAAGGAGATCATAAGCTCTCAACTCTCATACATCAATCTCTCTCTCTCAACAAGAAGCTCTCGACCTTTACAATGCTCTCAAAATATTCTAAAAAAAATCTTCTGTAGCTCACCAAGGGCTTCAGGTTTGCTCTTTATTTTCATAGGCCATCTGACCCCTTTTAAAGAGTCTAAATCGACTCCCAATCGCATTCATACTCTTATTTGTACTCAAAAACCCCTTCTGACCATCTGATTTTGTTCGCTTGTGTTGTTGACCGTCTGATCGTGCACCTGACCTTCTGATTGCATAAAATAGCATCCGATCAATGCCCTCAGCCATCAGATTGCACCTTCCCCACATGGACCACGTGTAGACCTCACGAAATAGCCCGTGCACCGCACCAAATGCCTGGATGGGTTTTTGCATCGTGGACCGTGTGTGCACCATGCACTTTGCATGCGGGTGCACCCTGGATTGTGTGGTGGACTGCACGTCCGCCCTTGGGCCATGTGCCCTGGGCGGGGCTACGTGCCGTGGGCCACGCACTCTGTACGCACCCACACATCAACAGGGCATAAGTGCCATCTAGCCTGGGTGCCCGTAGGCTGGGCTTGTGGGCCGCAGGCCGTGCCTTTAGGCCACATTTTCAAGTCTGCATGCTGTGGGCTTCTTTGTTGTGGGTCAAATTCGAGATATCAAAACTCAATAGCCACATCTTGATTTTTCAAGCCTAACTTCGAGTTTTTTCGATGGAGAGGATCTCATAAGTGTTGGAAAGGATTCTTCAAGAGTGTGTAATACAAATCTCCATCCAAAATCGCAACGTCGATGATGATGTCGATACCACAAGAGAAAGGAAGAATAGAGATGCACAAAAGATACCATCAAATAACGTAGATCAGCTCAAGGCTTATCTCTATAGGGTATGCAATTTCACTATGAGAGAAAAAAATCTATAAATATAAGAGGAGATCATATCTCTTCAATTCTTATACATCAATCTCTCAATAAGAAGCACAAGATCCTCACAAAGCTCTCAACTCTTAAAGGGACTCTCTAGTCGCCACCCTTTACGATACTTAGGCTGTCAACCCCATTTTGAAGACCCTAAAATCGTGTCTAAGTTGCATTCATCATGTACAAGACTCTTATTAGGAGTTTAGAACCAAACTGAGCTATTTGATCGCATCCGCATGCACCCGCAGCTGCTTGATCATGCATACCCACACCTGGACTGCGTGAAGTGCGGTGCGTGGACTGTGCCTCGTGTGGTGGACCATGCCTTGCGTGGTGGACTGCATCTTGCATGGTCGTGCCTATGGGCCACGCACCTGCAGGCCATGCATGTGGGCTTGAATGCCGTGGGTTGAATTCGAGGCACCAAAATCCAACAATTTTCACCTCAACTCGATATTCGACATCTATATAGGTTTGAGAGCTTGTGAGTGATCTTGCCCTCATGCCTTGGAGCAAATACTTGATTGCTTATGGATGAAAAAATATGAGAGTCAAGTCAGGCCGCTTGATCTCATCTCCATTATGTGCTGTGACCTACCTAATCTGAGATCTGCTCGGGGTAGCATCCTGCGGTAATAGAAACTTTACTCTGTGACATCGTCTGTCATTTTTTTGCGTGCCTAGTCCATCTGTACCTAGAGCTCCATCTCACATTGAGCTTCCTGCTTAAAGGTAGTATCCTCCACATTTCTTTCCTTTCAAGACAACCCTACTGCCATGCATAACCTTCAGAACTCCATCATCAGCTCTCTAACTATAGCTGTTTGAATCTAGTTTGCTCAATGAAATCAGATTACTTTTGAAATTGAGTATGTATCGGATCTCACCCAACTTCCTCACTGCTCCATCATGTGTCTGCAAGCTGATCATTCCAATGCCCTTGATCACACTGCTCGATCTATTCGATAAATGAACAGTGCCCTCACTACTCTCCAGAGAGTTAAATAGCTCATCTCTATAGTAAACATGATGCAAGCAAGTCAAATCTAAAATCGACTAAGGCAAAGGTATAGATCATCAAAGACCATAAGCACATAATTAGTCTCATCAGTGTCGCTATCATGGACGGCCGCCACAGTAGCCTTTGTTCGATCTCTGAGCTATGGATAATCTCTGACTCAATGTCCCAACTCATCACACCAATAATATCTGATCTTGCTGAAGTCTCTCGACTTGGATCACCCACCTTGTGATCCTCTGCCGCTTCATCCTTTGCCACTATCACCTCTAGTCACCACCAAAGCTAAGTCATTGCCTAAACTCAAAGCTTGATTCTTCCACTAGAGAATCTCATTCTGAAGAAGTACCGAAGTGACCTCATTCATCTTGATAGTGCTTTTCTCCATAAGAAGAACAGTCACTAAAGACTTAAAAGAAGAAGAAAGCGATAAAAGCAAGACCAATGCCTTGGTCTTCTCCTCAACCTTCTCACCAATGATGAGAAGATCAGTGAGGATCTTTTGAAAGTTACTGAGATGCTCCTGCATGCTCTGTCCTTCGCTCATTTGAACTGGTAGAACTGTTTCCAGAGAAAGAGAGTATTGGTGAGTGACTTCGCTACTTTGAGCTTCATCC
Organism: Elaeis guineensis; assembly: GCF_000442705.2. Taxonomy (NCBI): domain Eukaryota; kingdom Viridiplantae; phylum Streptophyta; class Magnoliopsida; order Arecales; family Arecaceae; genus Elaeis; species Elaeis guineensis. The sequence goes on from NC_025996.2 coordinate 135,512,820, forward strand.
ATATCACCGTCGGTAAGCCTCACTAAGTATATAGATCATCACATCATCTGCCAAGTACAAGTAGATCATGCTTACCGCTTGCATCTGGAGCCACTTCTAATCCTTCTCCTCTATGGTAGTCGACTTCTTGTCGCATAAGAGAGCATCAATCAACCCTTGTTGGATGAGCACATTCTTCATCCTCACTTATCATTGGAAGAAATTGCTCTTCCTATCATATCGATTGATTTCTACTTTGATTGAGCTTATTTTCTCCATTTTCTCCAACCTCGATCAACACTGCCACAACCTAGACAACCTTATGCTCTGATACTACTTGTTGGGAAGGATTCCTCAAGAGTGTAAAATATGAATCTCCATCTAAGATCGCAACATCGATGATGATATCGATATCATAAGAGAAAGAAAGAATAGAGATGCACAAAAAACATAATCAAATAATGTGAATTGGCTCAAGACTTATCTCCACGGGATATACAACTTCACTATGAGACAAAGAATCCATAAATACAAAAAGAGGTCATACTCTCTCAATTATCATACATCAATCTCTCAACAAGAAGCACAAGATCGTCACAAAACTCTCAACTCTTAAGGAGACTCTCTGGCTGCTACCCTCTGCAATACTTAGGCCGTCTGCCCCCTTTTAGAGACTCTAAAACCATGTCCAAATCACATTTATCGTATATAAGACTCATGTTAGGACTCCAGAATTAAACTGAACTATTTGATTGCACCCGCAGTTGCTCGATCGCATGCACCCACACCTGGACTGCATGAGGCACGATGCGTGGACCATGTCTCATGTGGTGGACCGCACCTCATGCAGTCATGCCTACGTGCCTACATGCCTGTGGGCCTGCACATGTGGGCCTGAATGCCGTGGGCTTCTCCATTTTGGTCCTCGCTACTATGGGTTGCATTCGAGGTACCAAAATCCAACAATAAACTCTTGGATGAGTTGGGAACCAAGTCTGTAAGGATATTCTTTTATAATGTACCTCATCCATCAGAGACAATATCTAAATTAATTGTGAAGACTGGAAGATAGATATTATCTATAATAGTTGTGGGGAGTTCAACTTTATCAAACCATCAAATATATCTTTATCACTTTATCAGAGATTTATCTTTAGTTAGAGTCCAGTTAGTGTAGGCCACATCCTAATAGGGATAATAGGATAAATTTCAAAAGATAAAACTTCACCTAATATTTTTTTTTGAAGTATAAGTGGGGGAAAAGGCCTTCCCTCATGAATATATTAATCAAAATTATAATTTATGTATAACTATGTGATGTAGTGATTTATGTGGGATAGAAGATATAATGAAGATGTGATGAAGTGTGATGGTTGATACATTGAAGAGTGAGTCGTGGGATGTCTCATAAGAAAATAGTCATTGAGATTCAGAGTTCCCCATCAACTACATGACACCTAATATTTTATTTTATCTATACGATAAATCATATGCTATTAAATTTTGTTATACTAATTATTTTATTTTAGTATATAATTTTTATAATTGTAAGTAAATAATTACAATTATCTTCTATTTTTTATTTATATTTACTTTTTTAGTTATTTTTTATAAAATTAATTAAATATTTAAATATAATTATAAAATAATTAGTCATTTTAATAATTGATATAAATAAATTAATTCATATATAATTAATTTATAAAATTATTTATTAAATTAAATTAAATTAAAATTAATATTTATATAATTTTTTTATATAATTATAAATTATAATGATTATATATTATTTTAATTTTTAGTATAAATAAGTATTATAAATTGATAATAAATAGTATTTTTATTGAAAGATAGTTTAGTAAAAATATTATATAAATATTATCCATCCTTCTATTTATTTCTTTCGTACCAAATAGTGAAGAAAATTATACACTTCCATTCTTTCATCTTTCACTAAACATATGAGAGGATAGATGAAAGATCCATCCATCCTCTCTCTCATCTGTCATTTTTTCTTGATCCATCCTTCGTACTAAATAGAGAGTTAGTTTGATACCCCAATCCAGCTAAAACCCAATTGTATGAATCTTAAAGTGGTGAAAAAGAGAACAAAAAAAAGGGGCACGTGCACTGCATGTGCCAAGGGAAGAGATAGACTTTTGAACAAAGTTGTCTTCTTCCACAATTATCCGATGAATCTGAGAGTGAGAGGGACTCTAACGTCTTCCTTTTGGCTCCATGTAAAAGCTCTTCTACCCTCCACTCTGATCCATATTAGAGATTTGTGTTTTGGATGAAAATCATGCCGAAATTTGTCGAGGACTTATCAATGGTTTCCACCACCGCCATGGCCTAATAATCATCAAAAAAGTTAGGTAAGAGGCTGGCAAACCTCATTGACCCTTCACTCTCTCTTCCTTAACCCTTAAACCACTATTTTCGACTGACAAACATCAAATTTTTCTTAAAAATCTGATTTTCTTATTTTTTAATGAGGTTTAAAGGTTTTTCTGGCTCCGATGTCATCGTCGATTATCAGTCTATGATTGTCTGACTACATCGCTATGACCTCCATCCCAACCACTACCACCACCAAGGAGAAGCTCTCCCCTATTTCAAGAAACAAGAGGAACAGGAAGTTCGTTCACTATAAGAAAATAGCTTTTTTACGATAAAATTATTTACGAGAAAAATATTTTCGTAGCCAATAACACTATTTATAATAAAAAAATATTTATCATAAATAATTTATTATTTACTATGAAAATAATTTTTCATCGCAACTAGTCGCATATCAGCGATGGAAAAAATTTTTGTTGTAAATACTTATTATTTATGATGAATATTTTTATCATAAATAATTTATCATTTATTTTAAGTTTAAATTTTTAAATATTAGTGATGAAAATATTTTTATCATAAATAATTTATATATTTCTAACAAAAAACTTATTTTTATCATCAATAATCTAATTTACAACGTAAATGTTATCATCGCCAATATATAGAAAAAAATAAAAAATTTAAAAATTATTGATTATTTATGATGAAAATTTTTCATCATAAATAATAAAATATTTATGATAAAAAAATTCATCTTAAATATATAATTATTTATGATGAAAATATTTTTATCATCAATATTTTAAAAAATAAAAATTAAAAAAATTAAAAATTACTTATTATTTATGATGAAAATTATCCATCATAAATAATTAAGTTTTTGATGAAAAAGATTTTCATCATCAATACATAATTATTTACGATGAAAATATTTTATCACCAATATTTAAAAAAATAAAAAATTAAAAAAAATCAAAAGTTGCTAATTATTTATAATAAAAATTTTTCATCATAAATAATTTAGTGTTTATGATGAAAAAAATTTACATCATAAATACTTAATTATTTAAGACTAAAATATTTTTATTATCAATATTTAAAAAAATTAAAAATTAAAAAAATATAAAATTTAAATTTTTAATTTTGTATAAGATAACTATGTCTAATTTTTGTAGCAGCTATATACATCTTTTATCCTTTTATATGGAAAAGAAGCAAATATGAGTTATGATCCAGATCGAACTTTTTTGTATAGAAAAATTATATGAAAGTAGATGATATTCACAGAGTAAAATGAATAAATTTTTTTGAATAAAATAAGCTTTTCATTTAGTTACTATATAAAATTCATCCGTTCATCACTGTCACTGTTACTAGTGATATCAATGAATCTTTCTGATGGAGTATCTGCCTTAAGCTGCATGAAAAGAGTCTCATTTCATATAAAAATTATATAGTTAAGCAGCAAATTCTAGCATGACTTCTACGATCTCAAGAAGTATCATACTTTCTGCATGGATTGACGCTCATATATCTCTGTAGAAGTTTCAATCATGAAAAGATAAACAATACGAGCACTCATCTTCCTAGTAATGTAAAGTATAAATATGAGCTTGTGCATTATAACATAACTTGCACTATCCGCAGATCTATTTTGATTCTGGTTAATTATTTTTTGATGCTTACATAATTTTTTTTAAATTTTTTAAGCTCGATCTTCACATGCAATATACGAGCTTTTGGACCTCTAACTTTCTGTCCCTACTCTATCCTTCAAATCTCAATCTTGATGGATTTTTTTTCATGATCTCAGAATCACTGTGATATTCTCGTACTCTGACTTTTGAAATAAGAACTCCAAGAAGAAGATGAGCTCCTTAGAGATTGAAGATCTCAAAATATTGATCTCTCATAGTATCCATTCTATTATGGAAGCCGAAGAGGTGTTCTTATAACAATTATTAGCAATGTAAATTGAACTTTTCATCGTAATTATATTTTTTATATAATTTTTTTTTAATTTTTTTAAAAAAATCATAAATTAATTATTTATATAAAATTATTTTAATTAATAAAAAAATTAATTTTTTGATGAAATTATTTTAAAAAATTTTTTAGATCAAAAATTTTTTAGATTAAAAAAATTAATTTTATTTTTTTATCATGAATATTTTTTAATATCATTTTTTTGTTAAATTTTTTGGATGTAAAATTTTTTGTTGGAAAGGATTTAAAATTAATTTTTTATGAAATTTTTATTGAGAAGATTTTTTAGATTAAAAAAAGATAGAAAGAATTTTTTTTAATTATTAGAGATGTAAACCAAATTTTTGTTGCAAATAGTTTTTAATTTTTTTTTAAAAAATTATTTATGACATAAATTTATTTTCATTGGCAATTAAGTTTTAAAATATTATTTTAATCAATTTTTATGAAGAAAAAATTTATTAATGGAAAAAAATTTTATTAGTGATGAAAAAAATTTTTGTCTTCAAGACCATTTTAAAAATAATTTTTTTAATTTTTTTGAAAAAAAATTGTTAGAGAAAAAAAGTTTTTTGGGATGGTATTTATTAATGATGAAAATTGTATTTTTGTTGCTAATACATTATTAATGATACATATTTTTATTTCCATCATCAATAAGTTATTTCATAAATTTTTTGGATGAAATTTTTTTAAAGAAAAAATTTTTTTAGTGAAAAATTTTTGGTGGGCCTTATTGACGATGAAAATTACTTTCCATCGCTAATAAGCGTATTAGCAATGAAAATTTTTATTCTCTAATAGTTCTTCGTTTATTAAACATCAACTTGATATTCTTTCGCACGAAACCCTCTACCTCCCCCTCCCTCTACCCTCTCCCCTCTCCAAGCTCTCCCCCCTCTCCCTATCCCTCTCCCCCTGCGAAACCCTCTCCCTCTCTAAGCTCTTCACCCCTCTTCCCATCGGTGACCGCGTCTCCACCGTCGCTGCCGCTGTTGCCATCCACCGTCGTTGCCGTGGGCTTCTCCGTCATTGTCGTTGTCGTCCATCGGAGGTAAGGGTTCTTCCCACCCTTTTTTTTTGATTGATCAGGCCATCGGGGGGTGGAGGGGGTTGCAAGGGTGGGGGTGGGTGGCCGGGGGTGACACGGAGGTCGGGAGACGGAGGGGGTTGCAGGGGTAGGGGTGGACGATCGGGGGTGACACAGGGGTGGGGAGCGGGTCGGGGGGTGGAGGGGGTTGCAAGGGGGGTAGGCAATCGGGAGTGCCACGGGGGCGGGGAGGGGGTCGGGGGGCAGAGGGGGTTGCAGGGTTGGGGGTGGGTGGCCGGGGGTGACATGAGGGCCGAAAGGTCGGAGGGCGAAGGGGGTGGCACGATGGGTGGAGGGGGTTGCAGGGGGCTGGGAGGCCAGATTGTGGTGGGGGTTTCGTGGGGTGGGGGTTGGTGGCCTGGGGCGACATGGGGGCCGAGGGGTCGTAGTGTGGAGGGGGTGGCATGACGGGTGGGGCGAGGCCATGGGTAGCGCGTTGGAGGGGGGTGGGTGTGGGTCAGCCACCGATGGAGGAAGGTCGGCTGGGTCGGGGAGGGAGGAAGGGAAGGGAGAAACATGGGTAAAAAAAAGAAAAAAATAAAAAATAAAATATTAATCAAATATTTTATTATTTGATTAATAATAAAATATTTTTTTGTTATAATTTAATGTATTCTTTTTTTTTGTTATAATTTAATACATATTTTTTTATAATTTAATGCATATAAAATATTGTTATTATGAATTGTCCGATCCGGGATCCAGTTCGGATCAGGATCACGATCCGAATTGGATTGAGGTCGGGATCCCGATCGAGATCCCAATCTGGGTTGGGTATAAATTGGGATCTGATCAGGATCCTGATCGTGGGGGGTTGGAAAGGGCGGCAGTGCTGCAGGGGGTGGGTCATTGGGGGTGGGTGACGACGACCACATCGTGGGAGCGGAGTTCGTGGGGGCCAAGTTCGGGCAGCGTGGGAAAGGTGATGGCGACGGCACTACGGGAGTGGGGTTCACGGGGGCTAAGTCTGGATCATGAGGGGTTGTTGACGATGTTGGCACCGCAGGAGCGGGGGTCGAGTGCTGGTGGCGGGGCATGGGCGACGGCGACGGCGTGGGGTGGGTCAGGCTGCAGGTGGATGATGTTTAGAGAAAAAGTAATTTTTAGAAAAAAAATATTTAGGATAAAATATATTTAGGAAAAAAATATTTAAGAAAAAAATATTTTTAAAAAAAATATTTTTAGATAAAAAATATTTTAGAAAAAAAATAAAAAAAATTATTTATTATATATATAAAAGTTAAAATGCAGATTGGGTCAGGGTCGGGATTGGGACAGAGGGGGGTTAATCGATCCGAACCCAATCGGATCGGCTCTGAGCCAGGCCAAATGTCTGTCCGAGCCCAGTCCGATGGCCAAACGGGTCCTATTTTTGTAGTTAGAGCCTGGCTTGAATGGTTTAGGATCGAGTCCAAAGCCTGGCCCGATAGGTCTCAGACCGATCTGATGGGCCTCGAACCGGCCTGATGGGCTAAAATTTATAAATTTTTATTGTTCTACTAGCACAATGCATATTATTTTTGCTTATTATAATTTAATTATTTGTGTGCTGTTTTGTATGCTTTTACTTATTATAATTAAATAAAAAAAATATTTTTATTTTAAAGAAAATTCTACTAAAATTTTTGATGAAAAAATTTCAATGCAGAGTTACTCTTTTTTGATAAATTAGAAATCTGTCTCTGAATGTATATTCAGAGATTGTAGTTAAATTATATTAAGCCATAGATTTTTATTCAAGAGTTGATCTTAATCGAGATCGACTCTTGAATATCCCGTATTCAGGCTTTTTGAAAAAGTAATGATCATATTGTTGTTAATACTTGATATTTTATTTCATTATATGGTAGTCAGCAGTTATCTGTCCACTGTTCTTCGAGTATATGATGGATAGGACATCATATTCATGTCATATACTTAGAGAACCATGAAAAGATGCTATCAAAATTTTCATAATAAGAAAACAAAATATTGACCAATAACAATAATAATATTATTACTTTTCTTAAAGGGATAAGATCACACCTGTTAGTAATGATTTGAAATGAATAGGATCATACATTTTTACTTCATTAAATTGATGGAAAGAGATTTTTTATATTACTGTTTAGTCTGTGTTCTTAAATGCATGCTGTTTTGTATGCAACGATCCGTGTCTGAATTCGGATCGGGATTTGATCCGAAATCTAGATCGAGATTTGGATTGGAATCCAGATCGGGATCTGGTTCGGATGAATACCACTGAAAATTTTTTTGTTGTTAATAGTTTTTGTGTTTGTTGTTAGATGGATATTAACAAAAGTTGGATGAATACCAGAGATATTTTTTTGCCTGAATTTTGAAAAGGTGTTCGAGATTTTATTGAGTTTGCATGGCAAAAGACGACAGTGCTAGTTGGATAAAGTGTACATATAAGAGATGTATTAATATGGTATATCATGACATAACACTTGTTGAGGAGCATCTACTATATGGACAAGAAGTATATTCGCTGGATATGGTATGGGGAGGATGATTCGAATAATGTTGTGCACGATGATGATGATATTGAAGATAATAGTGATGCTGCTGAACCTGTAGAACATGATGGTATAGGAGAACTATTGGATGATTTATATCAGGGTATTGGTTCAAATGTACGCATGAGTACTAATGCATCTAAAGGCAATTCTGATCATGAACACAATATCCGGCTTGAGGTAGAAGGGACTTCTGAATAGTTTGTAAAGCTTGTAAGGGATGCACGAGAGCCACTCTATCCAAATTATGTAAAGTTCTCCAAGTTAAAGTTTTTGATAAAATTATTTCATATTAAAATCATGAATCGATGGAGTCAGAAGGCATTTGATCAAAATTTGGCATTGATTAAAGTAGCTCTTTCTGATGGAGAAAGACTTTCAAAATCATATTCTGAAGTAAAAATATACATGCAAAAATTGAGACTTGGCTATATTTCTATATATATCTGCAAAAATGATTGTATATTATTTTATAAAGATAATGAACAGGCAATTGAATGTCCGAAATACGGTGAGTCTAGGTACAAAACTGATAACAGGAAAAGAAAGAAGATATCTCTAAAGGTTTTGAGGTATTTTTCATTGATTTCAAGACTTCAAAGGTTGTATATGTCTACAAAGATAGCTGAAGAAATGAGATGGCATCATGAGTAGCGGATTTCGGAGGAGAACATACTTAGCCATCCAATTGACTCCGTAGTGTAGAAAGATTTCAATGCAAAGCATCCACACTTTGCGAGTGACCCGCGCAATATCTGGCTTGGTCTAGCGATAGATGGATTTAATCTCTTTGGCAATTTGAGTACTTCCTACAGCATGAGACCTGTGATGCTAGTTATATATAATGTGTAACTTTGGAAGTGCATGAAAGAACCATTTATTTTTATATCACTATTGATTCCGAGTTCGAAAGTATCAGGTAATAAAATTGATGTATATCTACAATTGTTAATCGATGATCTGAAGGAGCTATAGAAAAATAGAGTACAGACATATGATTCTGTGAGTCGAAAGAATTTTAAGTTGCTTGCTTCGATTTTATGGACTATAAAAGATTTTTCTGCATATGAAAACTTATCTGGGTGGAGTACCAAAGGATATCTGGTATGTCCAATATGCAACAAAGATGCATTCTCCTTACATTTAAAGCATGGATAAAAAATATACTTCATGGGTCATCGGTGGTTTCTACCTGGTAATCACTCTTGGAGGATCTGTTACAACCAATACTTTGATGGTAAGTCCGACCGGCATCTGCCACCTAAAGAGTTAAGTAGAACAGAAGTTTTAAAATAACTTGAAGTCATTGGAAACATCCAATTTAAAAAAATATTGGGTACTCGCAAGTGGAAGCGTACTGAAGCTGAGCTAAATTGAACGAAGTAAAGTATTTTTTTCGAAAATCCATATCAGAAGCAGCTACTACTTCATCATAATCTAGATGTAATGCACGTTGAGAAGAATATTTGTGATAATATCATCGACACAGTATTGAACATCTCAGAAAAAATAAAAGATAGTATAAAAGCTCACCTTGATTTGCAGGAAATAAAAATTCGATCGGAGTTGTATTTAGTTTGTCAAGGTGATAGATTTTTTATGCCACCTGCAAGTTATTCGCTATTTGCTGAGAAAAAGAAGAGTTTCTATAGATGGTTCAAAATCATAAAATTTTTTGATACTTACGCTTCAAATGTACCGCGGTGTGTTGGTAACAACGATGGCAATATCTCTAGTATAAAAAATTATGACTCCCATGTGATGATGTAATGCTTGATTTCTATGATCATGCATGGCTATTTGGGTGGTGATATTTCAACTGTATTGATTGAGTTGGGAGTATTCTTCTGAGAATTGTGTTGTCAAAAATTGAAGATTAACTTACTTAAGAAATTTAGGAAGGATATCGTGCTCATTCTTTATAAGTTAAAAAAAAATTTTTACCATCATTTTTTGATGTTATGGTGCACCTGGCTATTTATCTTCCAAAGAAAGATCTTTTAATCAGATCGATACGTTATCGATGGATATATTTTATAGAAAGCTAAAGAAATTGTATGTACTTTATCATATCAATTATAAGATATAAATATATTTTTAAAATTTAAATTTATTTTTATTTATAGATTCTTGTGTATCCTAAAAAAATATGTGCATGATAAAGTACGGTCTGAAAGGTCTATAGCAGAAGTATATGTAGCTACAGAGTGTGTCACATTCTGCTCGATGTATCTTGATGATATCGAAATAAAATTTAATTGTACAGATCGTAATGTAGACCGTGAATGGGGTGACAATGAACCGACACTGTCTATATTTAAACAAATAGTTCGACTCATTGGTGGAAGGAGATATGAATTTATGGATGTAAATGAGCTATCCAAAGCATACTTCTACATTCTAAATAATTATGAAGAAATTAAAGATTTTATTGAGTAAGTACCATCTTAGCATACTATTTAATATTCTAAATAATTTTTTTATGTCGATGTAAAATTAAAAATCATGACTTGTTACAGTGAGTACAAGAGTATACTATCTAGAGAGAATAATATGGATGTTGATGATCGACATAAGAAGAAATTTGCAAAATAGTTTGGAGATCTTGTAAGTTGCACTAATAATACATTATTTTTAATAATTATTGAAATAATTATGTGAACCAATATAATTTTTTATGTTATGGTGTAGATGAAATATAAGTATTTCAATAAAAAAGAGGGTGCGACTGATGAGTTATACGTTTAGCATGTGACTCCGATCGAAGAGTTAACCACTATGCATCTTGTATCATTGGAGGAATAAGATTTCATATAACGATGCTTGAGATGCAATGACGGATCCAGAATAGTGAGATTGCTACGATAGAATATGAAGGAGAAGAAGAGATTGAATATTATGGTGTACTGATAGATATCATAGAACTGAAGTATGGGTCCAGTAATTCTGTATTCTTGTTTCAATATGAATAGTGGGATATTAGTAATAAAAAGATCGATATTCATATCGATTCACACTTTATTAGTCTAAATTTTGCATGAACATAGTACCAGAATGAGTTGTATATATTAGCAACTCAAGCGAAATAAGTAATATATTTGAAGGATCTAAAGTATCGAGATAATTGATATATCATACAAAGAATAACACCTAGAGGTGTATATGACATACTAACTTGACTGGAGATGAATGAAAATTTAGATTTACATGAAGAAAAAGCTTTTCAAGAGGAAGAACAAACATTAGCTGAGCTTTTTGTTGATGAAGAACTTGTAATAGCTCCTTTGAATAGGGCTGATCTGCCGTCCAATGAAGTTGAAACTAATTTTGTATTTAATTTTGATAAGTCAGAGAGCGATGATCAGTTCATAAATGATGATGAAATAGAAGATGATACATTAGTCGATTATTGTAATTCGAAGGAGGACCTACACATCGAAGAATATATGAATATTGATGAGTAGATCTATATTTTTTGTTGAATCTTTTCTTGCAATAATGGTATGTGATATAATTCTATTCATTAAAATATAATTTATTTTTTACTATTATTGTTCAATATTATATTCGTTTATATGTCAAGAATTACAGGTATAGCATCAGCAGATAGACGACGATATTCGCATTCGTAGCCTACCCCTGAAGCTGAGGTGCCTTCACCCATTTCCACTACTGCACCAGCAGAGTCACCAGAGGGTCATGCTCTGGCAGGTCCCAGTGAGACAGGTTCGAGTGAAGTGGATCCGAGTGGTGAGGCAAGTCAGTCTCCATCGATGGTGAGACAAGGGTGAGGTCCATCGAAGAATCTCACTCTAGAGCGTTGGAGACGCAAGCACCCAGAGAGCATCTCCATATTAAGATACCACCCGACTACACCAGGCCCATTAGGGGATGGTGCGAGCCGTGACAGATCGAGCTGGGCATTATATGCCGCAGCTATGCCTCCGTGATGCTTTTCGATTGGCATCACATTATACAGGCTCAAAGAGAAGTTTTCTACATCTAGTTATAGGTAAAATAAATTATACTATAAATTTTTAATTAGCATGATGTTCTTTTAATATTTGTTATTGATAGGATGTATTTGATATTGTTGATTTTGAGGAGGATCGCATGCGATGAGCTCTGGATGCTCATTTATGCTTGCATTTTAAGGAGTATCGCCATCGCATTCATCAACATGGGTACCATGTGATGCAGGACCATGGGGTAGAGGCAGCACGGTAGCAGCTGCATGACAGCATCACTATGGATGATTGGGCTCTCATATGCCGGCATTACGAGGTTCCGGCATATTAGGTTACACATCCAACTTCTTTTTTTTAGAATTTAATAATTAAATCATTCATTTTTAAATTCAGTTTGTTACCTACTAATTTGATTGCTAACTGTACAGAGATGATGTATCCAGAATATCGTGAATCAGGCGAGACAGACTGTGTCGCATTGTGGAGGTTCGAGGTCGTTCTTTCGTCATATGGAGCAGATGATAAGTAATTTTTAATTAGCATATTTTAACTCTCTAACTATTTAAATTTTTTTTAATTAATTATTCTTAAATTGTAGAGAGATATAGAGAGTGGTGAGCTTCCTGGTAGGATCGATATCTACCAGCGGATCCACCAGCGACAGTCAGCAGAGTGGACGACGGAGAGCTAGGAGCTTTTTGTAAATTTTTTTAATTAATTTTTTCATTCACAGTTTGATTTTTAGTATAAAATTAAAATAGCTATAACTTTAATTTTTAGGATCGTATGATAGGGATTAGATCTTAGCTTACTCTTGAGGGCTTGACCGCACCCACAGATGACGAGATTTATGATCACATGCTTGGTATGAGATTCTATTATGTTAGAGATCTAGGGCATGGGATCACTGCTCTCTCATCCTCACGCTCGTCCAGGGCTAACATCCATGCTGTCTGTGATGCTCGACTGACGGAGATGCAGAGGTGGATTACTGAGGATCGACATCAAGCTGAGCAGCGAGCTGATGAGTTAGCTGCACATGTGGATGAGTACCAGCTGCTCCAGACCCTGATGATGGAGTGGATGGCACAGATGGAGTAGATGATGTAACTAATGAGGCAGTAGTAAGCCAGTCTGAGCACTTCTGAGTGCTCCCCTTTTCCAACCCATTCTTCTTCTGCAGATGCCGACACTTGACAGCCTGTTTATGTTGCTTTTTATTTTTATTTTAGATCTTTTATAATTTTAATTTAATATAATAAAATGATAAAACTTATTTATGAGTTTATTGTGTAAATTTTTTATTTTTATTTTATAGATTATAAATAAAAAATATTATAAATATAAATTAAAAATATATATTCATAAATTATTTTTAAAAAAAATTTGTGTAAATTTTTAGTGATGGAATTATTTTTGATGAAATATTGGTCGCAAAAAAATCTATTAGCGATGAAAATAATTGGTTGTAAATAATTTTTTAAATAAAATTAAAAATATTAAAATTTTATATTAAATTATTAATGATGAAAGTATTTTTATTGTAAATAATTACTAATTTAATAGCAATAAAATATTTTATCAGAAATTATCATATTTATGATGAAAATTTTATGTCGCTAATATTTTCTTTATAAATCTAAATTTTATAAAAAATTTTAATTAAATTAATAGTGATGAAAGTATTTCATCATAAATAATTTTCTTATTAACGACGTAATTATTCATCGTAAATTATAATTCTTTATGATGAAAATTTTTCATCATGAATAAGTTTTGAAAAAAACTTTTTTTAATGATGAAAATTTTTGATCGGTAATATCGATTGTTGGTGACTAAAATTATTTTTTATCGTAAAAAATTATTAATGATATCATTATTTACGATTAAATACAGTGATGATAATTTCATCGCTGATATCTATTATCGATGAAAATGAATTATTAGCGATGAATTTTTTGTATCACTAATATTCTGTTCTGTTGTAGTGGTTGTTCTATCGAGAGAAAAAGAGGAAAAGAAAAAAAAAGATAGAAAAATAGAAAAAAAAAAGAAGAGAGAGTTTCTCTCTCTTTCCTCTTTCTTTCTCTCCCTAGAATTATTTCTCTCTCCACTTTTTCTATCTAGTATCTCTCTCTACTTTTTTTCTCTAAAAGAATCTCACTTTTTTTATTTTTCTCTAAAAGTGGCTCTTTGTAGATTGTTTCTCTTCCTATGTAAATTTTCTCTCTCTAAGATTATTGTATCCAGCAAAGATATCTTAATTTTGATCAACCCTAGTTAGGTATCATGTCGAAACTAACTCTGACTAGATTGGATTCTTCTAGATTTGATTATTCATGATTTTCGTTAGATCATATGTATATTAGTTTAACCATAATTTGATTAAATCATGAAGGAACCAGATCTAGAGTTTCAGAGTTAGATCTTGAAACTTTTTCAAGATCAGACAGTGGAAGACTAAAATAAATCAAAATTTATTTTATAAAATCAAAGAATTCTTAGATTTAAGATCTTATTATATGATTATTACATGACATTAAATTATAAATTAAAAGATAAAGAGCAAGAACTACATGTTGATCATATCAACATGTTTCTATACTACATCTAATGTATGTAAAATATAATAGATCAGATCTATTACTTTGCAAGTTAGACATTCTAACTTTGCTGATCTGGGCTTGAAAATGATATTGCGAGCCGTACATGCATCCGACCTCTAGGAGTCGCCCACACAAGCCCACGAATCACGATCAGAAGTCCTGATCCAGGAAATCAGCACAGTATGCTAGTACTGTACTGATCCTTCTTCGATAGTCGATCAGATGCCTCCTTCTTCTTGATTTGGACTCTTTCAAAGATGAAAAGTAGGAGAAGGAGTTTTAGATGTGAGACACTCTCAGAAAACTCACAGATGGAGGAAGGAAAGGGGTGAACTCAGCAACCTTAGAAGAAGACCCTCTTCTTCTTCTCTTTGCTCTAACCCAGACACTTAGTTTTGTGTCTATTATATCTCCATGCCCCAACACCCTTTATCCCTGATTTTCATTTGCCCCAAAGGTCTCTCAATGCTCTATAATCCACAAAAATCTCAAGAAAAAATTTATCTTAAATAAAGAGATATGAAGAATCCTTGTCTAGGTCAAATACCTAGTCAAGAAAAATCCAAACAGGACAAGACAAGTGGTGCCCAACTCTTGGGTGCCCCCTCTTTCTTTTTCTACCATGGATCACCAGCAAAAGGCACACAATATGTGCCATAAAAGTTAAAAAAATCTGAATACAATCAGTGCCATAAGGAAAGAGTTTTGGTTTCCTAAAATTCTATCTCATAGAATTTGAAATCCAAACTAATTCTTACTTTGACTTGGTCCACAACAACATTCCATGTAAGAGAGAAAGAGTGGAAAGCTTTGAGCATGCGTGAAGGCCTGGGAGAGAAAGTTTTATCGCATAAAATAAGAGAGAGTGGGCGTGGGGGGCTAAGGTGGCGCAAGGTGGAATCCTAGTCTTACTAGGATTCAATCTATGACTTGTTCAAATTTGATTTCTCAAATCCAATCAAACCAAAATCAAATCAACTTAATTAAAATAGATCTTAACCCAATTAAAAATCTAATTTAATCAGATTAAATTAGATTTAAATCTGATTTAATTTTTTAATTGAATTAGAAATTAGGTTGGCCCAAGTCCTAATTGAACTAGGATTAGTTTTTTTCTTGCACTTGGCTTATCCAATAAACCAATTGAATTTGATCCAATCAAGCTCAAACTAAATCTAATTAAATTATATTTAATTAGACTTAATCTCAGCCCATTGGCTTAATCAAATTAAGTCAATTAATAATCGAATTGCTAATTGATCATCTTGCAACACTTGCACTAGGTTAAATATCGATCGTATTGATCGTTTAACCCTAGAACGATTCTTAGTCATTGATCAATCATCCGATCAGATCGTAAACTCTAATGTATGTGATCTTATAGATCCGAATCTAAGTCAGTAGTATAGAATTAAATTTCTGTACCAATCAAAGTGACCATCTAGCAATGGTACCCGACGATTGGATAAGTTGAATGTGTAGAACAACATCCTTAGAATCCATACGGATATAGTTTCCATATAATTCATCTCCTTGACCAAAATAATCATAGGACACCTCAGAGTTCAACTGTCAACTCTGATCAGGTTGTCCACATTGTATTTCAAAATATCAAATCCATTTGATGGATTACCTTGGCTAAGGTTTTGCTAAATTGAAATACAGCGACTCATTCTTCTTCAACTCTTGGAGTGGTCAATCCCATCTCGATCACACTCTGACTTCGTAAGTACTTGACTGTGCCCAAAAGCCTTCCGTCACTGAATTAAAAATTTAATTGGTCCAGTACCAAAGTACAGTGAGTTGCTTGCAAGTCACTGAGGTGATCTCAGGTCTAAGGGACACTTATACCTATATCCCATCAGAGACATTCTCGATAGTAAAATGCTCTGGAGTTGGTCACGTTCAATGATGATGTACCTTTACATCTCACCTGTATGCCATACCAGTATCTCTACACTCCTTGGTTAAGAGGACAATCAACCCATATGGCCTACAGCGACCTATGCTTGATAGAAACTGTCGTCTTTATTAACAGCCCATCATTTGATCGTGAACAATTTTAAGGACTAATCGATAAATCCTCTCTTTATCGAACCTAAATAGTCCTAAGGACTTCATCACAATAATGGAGTTCATTAAAAGATAAAAACTTATGATGAAAATGTCAAAAATATATTTTATTTATTAACAAATTAATTACAATACAAGGTTGCTCAACCATCAACAGGTTGACGATTGGCTTTTGGGACATATTTTCCAACAGATCATGTTGAGAAAAATACCTTGAATTCGATAGATAAGTGAAACCACAGCCCAAGAAGGAGAGCCCATAGTAGAAGAGGCCTGCAGGTGGGTTTGGTAGCAGGACATAGCTCAACCCACAGGTGCACCAGCAGCCAGCGCATGGCCTAGGTGCTGGGCCCGGCCCAGCAGTCGGGTGCAGGCCTAGGTGCACGTGAGTGGGCGCACAGCCCAAGCACAAGCACGGCCCAACGGGCACACACGAAGGCAGCCCAGCGGGCACACACAGAGGTAGCTCAATGGG
This sequence comes from Elaeis guineensis, assembly GCF_000442705.2. Classification (NCBI taxonomy): domain Eukaryota; kingdom Viridiplantae; phylum Streptophyta; class Magnoliopsida; order Arecales; family Arecaceae; genus Elaeis; species Elaeis guineensis. Next base: position 135,529,859 of record NC_025996.2, read on the forward strand.
TGCGTGGGGTGCGACGTCCATTCCCCTTGACTTCTCGCGGTCCACTGTGGACCAGCAGCTTTTTCCATTCATTTCTCACGATCTATGGGCTGTCTACAGCACTGTCTATCATTGAACTTCGTGCAAAAGTGCGATCTGATGGCCTGGAGTGCTTGCTATTCTGATCGAATGGGTAGATGCTTGTTTGGATGCTATCCGGAGTCCTGAGTCGCGTAGGATATGGTTTAAACATGGTTTGAGGCCTTTAAGAGGTCTTGTGGGCAACAGAGAACAGTATGGTAGTTGGCAGACCAGAGGTAGCAACCGAGATAGAGGGTGGTTGCACAACAGCAGTAGACCTAAGAGGCACCGGCAGAGAGCAGCAGTAGGTGACTTCAGGTAGACTGTCAGGTAGCGAACAGCGATCATTTCAGGAGAGCTCCTAGAGAGAGAGCTTTGCAAGGGAGTACTTATTGAGAGAGAGAGATTGGTGTGCGAGGATTGAGCATGTGTTCTACACTTGTAAATTTTTTTTTCTCATAGTGAAGCTTTCATACCTCATGGAGACGAGCCTTTGGCTGATCCATATATTTGATTATGTTTCTTATTTTGTATTTCTTTTTTTTTTCTACTGCAATGAGTGGTACCAGATCCACAATAGATCGTAGGGTGTGACTACTATTCATCATATCTTCCTTGACTATTTACATTATTTCTGAATATTAGACTTCATTATGTATAGAGATGTAGTTGTCTCCATAAGAAGATATCTAACAATTGATTATTTGGATATGATCTATGAATTAAAGATTTTAAAAAAATTTAAAAAATTATGTAGATTTATTGGAGTATGTGTGAGATAAGTAATATTATACTTTTTTAGAATTATTGATAAATTATAAAATATTTTTTATATTAAATTATTTATGATTTGTGAATCAGATGTGTGTATTTTGAATTACTAAATTCATCATTTTTATAAAACTATTAAGTAATTTATGATCGAATATATTGAATTTAATATGAATTATATGGACTGATTTCGATGTTGCATGACTTTATGAATTATTTGATTTGAAAGATAAAAAATATTTTTGAGAAGAGTATATTAATTTGAGATAAATTTTAACTCATAGTTGGACTATATATCGAATCCCGTCAGTGAGAGTTAAATGCTGGTACTTTGATATCTTGGTAGTAGGGGTTGTATACTGATCATTGATACCCTACTAGTGGAGTAGTTAAATACTGATAATTTGATATTTTGCTAATGGGGGTCATGTGCTGGTACTTTGATTTAGTTCATGATTATCAAGATTTATCTAATATTTTGAAAGAAATCGATTATGAATGAAAATGAATTCATATGGAACTTATTTTGATTGGTGTTATATATTTTGAATTGATGCGCCTTGTATCTTATTTTTTGTATATTACTATTGATTGATTTATTTAGCTAAAGTGTACATTGCTTATTAAGCTATGTAGCTCATTACTTTATATTTTACTATTTTTATAGATTCATAGGATTAGCTTGATTTAGAGATTCATTATGGGAGAGCGAATTAGAGATAGACTTTGATATTTTTATTTTATATTAAAATTTATTAAAATTTGATATAAGACTATGAAATATTATTTTATAAAATATTTAATTTAATTATTTAAATTAATGTTGAACATTAATTATTTGAATTTTATCCACTATTGCTTTATTATACTACGATGAAATGTCTTACATGCTTATAGAGAGAGTTCTTCATGAGCATGTGGTTGTTGTTATGACTCTTGGCTCGAAATTTTGAATTGGGGGCATGATAATTAATATGATATCAAAGCATAAGTGGATGAGTTATAATATATAGAATTAGACATGAGTGTAGGTGGATAGATACTAGAGATTTTGGGACGATAACTTATATTGATTACAATATAACTTAAAAACTTATATTTTGTTGGGAATAGTGTCCCAAAACCAATCGTCAGTCTGTTGATGGTTGTGCTCCTTTTGTATTAGTACATGAATTATAAATAAATAAAAATTATTTTGATATTTTTTCATCACAAATATTTCATCTTCTAATGAACTCCTGTGTTGTGGTGAAGTCCTTAGGACTATTTAGACTCGACAAAGGAGGATTTGTTACTTAGTCCTTAAACCTGTTCGCGATCAAATGATACGTTGTTACCAAGGATGACAACGTTTATCGAGCATAGGTCGTTGTGTGCCATATGGGTTGGTTGTCCTCATAACCAAGGAGTGTGGAGACACTGGTATGACATACAGGTGAGATGTAATGGTACATCTGCACTGAACGTGACCGACTCCAGAGCTATTTCTGCTGTCAAGATTTGCTCCGATGGAATTTGGGTATAAATGTCCTTCCGACCTGAGACCGTCACGGTGACTTGCAAGCAACTCACTGCACTTAGGCACTGGACTACCTGAATTTCTAATTCAGTGACGAAAGGCTACTGGGTGTAGTCAAGTACTTGACTTGTCGGTGCGTGTGTCAAGATGGGATTGACCATTTCAGTTTAGGAGCTGTGTACAGTCGTGTTTCAATTTAGTAAAATCTTGACCATTGTAGTCCTAGTGAGGAGTCACAGGACTAATTGAGTTGAGCATGATTCGGATGATCTCATCAGAGTTGACAGTTTAACCCTGAGTCATCCTAAATACAGGGGTCAAAAGAGATGAATTATATGGTGACCATATTCACGTAGGTTCTGAATATTGTGATTGTGACTATTTGATCTATCCGATCATCGGGTACCATTGCTAGATGGTCACTTCGATTAGTACAGAAATTGGTTCCTGTGCTACCGGCTTAGGTTCGAACCTGCGGGGTCACACACATTAGAGGTTCTTTTCTGATCTGATGGCTGATTATGAGTCTTATGTGTCTGAAACTCTATGATTGAGAATTAGGATTCTCTGATCATGAGTTCTATACATTTTGGGTACCGAGGTCAAAATTTTGAATTTCAAATTTTGAATTTGAAATTTGAACTCTTTGATCAGGGTTTCATATCGATGGTCTCTGATGCCTAATTGTCCATCGGATTTGGACTCAATATTTATGAGAGGTTTAATTAGTGATTTGATCGCTAATTAACTCAATTTGATTGAATAATTATTTTTAGATCAAGTCCAATTAAATTGGATTCAGTTTGGATTGATCCGATTAGGTTAATGTTAATCTAATCGCTAAGGTGGTTTAGTCCCTGATTTGATCAGGGGTTAGGCTTAGTTAATTTCTGATTTGATTAGGATTTTATTGAGCCTAATTAAGCCTAATTATGTTGGATTTAATCTGGTCTAATTGTGCTTAACCTATTTTAATTAGGTTGGCTCAATTTGAATCAAACCATCTTGTTTTAAATTCCCTGCGCCATCCAACTTTCTTGCGCCCATTTGAATTCACGAGAAAATTTTTTTTCATGAATTTTCTCTCACGCAAAGCTCTCTCACGCTCATGTTTCTGTGCGTCAATTATTTGGATTAACTTGGTTTGTTACCCATCCAAATTCAAAGGGGTTTTGAATTTGAATGGATAACTAAATAACCATGCACCAGCTTATCCTCTTTTGTGCGCCCCATATTCCACACGAGAAATGGTTTCTCGTGAAAGTCTCCACACACAAAAAAAGAAAAAAAGAAGGCCACACCATCTCTTCTTTCTCGCACAAATGGATGAGGATAAGATTGGTTGGCACTTGAATTCAAATTTGATTTGAATTCAAGTGAGCAACCACCTCTTCTTATCCACTCACACGCTTTCAACATCTCTTGCGATGTTTTATAAAATGAGAAAGAGAGGAGGCATGGGCAAAATAAAAGAAAGAAGAGATAAGGGGCGTGGGGAGGTTTTGAAAAAATTTTGAAGTGTTCAAAATTTATCGAGAGGAGAGAAAAAGGAGAGAGAAGTGGGCGCAAAGTTTTTTAGTGTGTACCCTAGGATTTCTACCTAGGGTTCGGAAAGTGAGATTGGTGTGCCACAAGTGTCGTGAGTCCATCAAATTTTAGGGAGAGATCCATCAGCCTCTCAACCAATCATGCAGATGATCTAGAGCATCCGAGGAGTTGGCACACATCGATCGAAGGAGTTCGATCAACATCAGCCATCAAAAGGGTGAAATCACGAACTAGCATTCGTGAGGAGCCGATCAGACGGGAGCTTCGTGTGGACGATCCGCAGAGGTCAGACACTAGTGTGGCTACGATGTGATGATCAGAGCTCCCCGACGGTGATCGACTACCCGCAAAAGGTGATGTATTCTGAACACAGTACAGTAAAAAGTTTACTGTTTCAAATTTGAATTTCAAATTTAAATGCATGCTATTGTATCATATTTAGATCCTAGTGTAGGGTTAATTAGTATTAATTAATGAGATTAATTAATAATTTCACTGTAAAATAGTAATTTTGAAAAAAATTTAAAATTACCGTTTTGCCCCTGCACCGAATTTTTGCTTCAAATGGTATCAGAGTATGGTTCTAGAATATGATATACATATGCATGCGTAGATTAAGGTGTAATCTATGAGTTTAAATTTGAAATTCAAAATTTTAAATTTGAAATTCAAAATTCAAAATTTAAAATTCAAAGATTGGAAATTCAAAATTTAAAATTTGGTTGAAATCTTAAATTTAAAATTTGAAATTTAAAATTTGAAATTTGAAATTTGAAATTCAAAATTCAAAATTTAAAATTCAAATTTTTGAAATTCAAAATTTGAAATTTGGTTGAAATCTCAAATTTGAAATTTGAAATTTAAAATTTAAAATTTGAAATTCAAAATTTAAATTTTAAAATTGATATATTTAGATATACTTGATCCAAGTAGCAAGTAATCTAATTGGGTTGGTTGCCATGGCCGTCCGATCATAGGAGAAAAGTAGGGTTTAAAGGTCCTCTCTTCCCATTCGATGGGATCTCCTATGGCGGTAGGGGTGCCGATGCAATTATATCCCATGCCGATGAATCTGCGAAAGGACTTAATTATAAAATTTATCATGAATGTGTTAGATTAGATCTAAAAGAAAATTCATGATTTATTTTGAGTTATTTTCTGTTATGAAATGAGCAATAGGATTGCTGTTTATGAAATGTGCTGATCCGTTTGTGAAATGAGTCAATACATTTGGTGAACAGAAAATAAAATCTTTCAAAATTTAAAAATTATTTTCGAAATACCAAACCCTGACCCATCAGCCCAAGTACTTAATTAAAAAAATTAAGTGTTGTCTAGTAGGTCTAGAATTATGAATTAAGACCTAAGATAATTGCATAAACTTGTAGGTCAATGGGTTAGATGAATTAGGTCCATAATTGGGTTAGACTTAAGGTTAGCTTAAAAATGGACTAAATGGAGTAATTGGTCAAATCTAATCAAAAGTTGAATTAGATTAGGTCAAGGATACTCTAGACTCAACTTCAATAGTTGTAGTTGAATGGGTCCATGTCTTTAACTAGACCAAGATGGACTTAATTCATGGCTACGCGATGGAGCCCTATTTACTAAGTTGATCAAAATTAAAACTAATGAACCGGTTGGTGTCTAAGGTAAGTTCAGTAGTTTTGACCAGTGGTTCTTAAGCGGGAGCTACTCGCATTGATTCGATCATTGACGAGTTAATGGCAAATCCCCACCACTGATCTCACTTACCTGGCCAATCTGGTAAGTTAGATTTTGATTAGATCACTTGGTGATTAGAGCTCACCCATATCATTAGGTAAATCAGTGTGACTGATTTAGGTGCTCCTAATGCCAGCTTTAATTAAATCTTTTTTAATCTGACTTGGTGAAGTTAGTGGGAGGATTGAAATTAGGTGAATGATTTCTTCTCTACTATCCTTTAATAAAATCTTCAAAAAATTATTAGGTCCCTAAAATGATTAAGTTATAATGATAACTAAGTCATAGCCTCCCATTAAGTGAGTGATAATGAGTCCATTAGTTCAATGATCATTGAAGGTCCAAAGGCCTGGTGCTCATTGGCTAATGGAATTATCATTCATAATATGATAATTTGGTTGAGTCTTTCTGATAGTGGTTAGGTTGGCCGGCCAAAGTCGGGCCTGATCATTTATTGGTCTGATTCATCAAATTAAGTCATGTTAATGGTTGGACCTAACCAGATCTTTTCAGTGGAGGCCAAAGCCTATTGATTAGGTTCTGGAGCAAAATCAATTACTAGAAGTTGTTTAGAGAAACAACTGGTTAAGAACCTACCCATAGATGCACATGGGTTGACCAACCAAAGTTGGGCTCGTGTGTAGTCTATGTGGATTCTAGTACCCATTAAGGAATTAAAGTAATTCTTCGAATTGGAGGTTGAGGCTACCAGTTCGTAAAAATATTGAAAAAAACTTTAGACTAAAGTCCAAGTCTTTAGTATTAATTTATGTACTAATAGAGGTCTGATTTTTCTTTATACAGCTATGGCCACTACCTTGTCGCTCCGATCATTATTAGATAATGACAAGCTCATGGAACCTAATTTCGATAACTGGTATCGAAAATTAAAAATCATCCCTGAGCATGAGTGGATCCTTTATGTAGTAACGGATCCAGCACCTGAGGAGCCAGCTCCGAATGCTAGTAAGGCGATCCGAGATACTTACCAGAAGTAGCTCAATGATCGCACCCCCGTCCGGTGTATTATGTTGGCAGCAATGAATGACGAGTTCAGCCGCAGGTTTGAGAACGTCCAGCCACAGGAGATGCTTCAAATGTTGAACGACTCTTTTGGCACGCCTGACGACGTTGAAAGGCACAAAACTAGTTGTGCCATTTTCAATGCTCGGATGAGGGATGGGGCCTCAGTCACTGATCATGTACTGTACATGATCGAGATGATTGAGCGCCTAAGCCAATTGAGTTTTCCTCTACATGAGCAGCTCGGTAAGGATGCGATCCTTAATCCCTTGCCCAAGTCCTTCCTCCCATTCCTTACTCATTTTCGAATGACAAAGCCTGCAGTAAACTACCACAGGTTGTTGGAGTTGCTGCAGAACTTTGAGATGGATCACCAGCTCCATAAGGAGTCGGTGAATGTAGTAGGAGGGTCTTCTTCTCGTCGTCGACCCTTTGGGAAGGGAAAGAAGAACAAGAAGAAGAAGAACAAGAAGGTGCAACCTCATGCTGGGACGATTGCATAGGGTCAGACCAAGAAGCGCAAGCCCGACCAGAGCCAGACGGAGTGCTTCTTTTGCAGGAAGCAGGGATATTGGAAGAGGAACTGTCCTTAATACATTGCCTCCCTGGACCCGAACAGGCCGAAGAAGAAGCAAGGTAATTATATGATAACTTCTTGCAACTTTTTCATTTGTGATACTACTGCCTGGGTATTGGATATCAGAAGCCCTTATCATATTTGTAATTCGATGCAGGGTCTGCAGGTCAGTAGGAGATTTGATGAAGGCGAGAGGTTCCTGAACGTTGAAGATGGAAGCAAAGTTTCACTTCTAGCTTTAGGAATCATGAGTCTTATAATCAATTCTCATAATGTAATTCTGAGTGAATGTCACTATTGTCCAAGCTTTTTATTAAATATTATTTCTGTAGGCCTTTTGGTCATGTACGGTTATGATTTTTTAATAAAAAAAAATATTTGCAATATCATTTTGAATGGTGTTACAATGTTTGTTGGACAATTAAATAATAGAATTTACTTACTATCACAGCCTGTTAATGTGGTTCAAAACTTCGGTAAATACCCTAGATAGATAATGTGTCAGAAGTCTACCTTTGGCACTGTAGGCTAGGTCATATCAATAAGAACAGGATAAACAGGTTGGCTCAAGAAGGAATTCTTGAACTTGAAGATTGTGAATCACTTTCAACCTGTGAGTCTTGTCTTCTTGAAAAGATGACGAAGTCACCTTTTACTGAAAAAGGTGAGCGAGCCAGTGAACTCTTGGGTTTTGTACATTCTGATGTATGTGGACCTATGAGCTCAAGTGCAAGAGGTGGATATTTCTACTTCATAACCTTCACAGATGACCTATCGAGGTATGGGTATGTCTACTTAATGAAGCATAAGTCGGAGTCGTTTGAAATGTTCAAACTATTCCGAAATGAGGTAGAAAAATAAACTGAAAAGTGTATTAAAATTCTTCGATCTGATCGAGGAGGTGAATATCTTTCCAATGAGTTTCTGACGTATCTAGGAGAGAATGGGATTCTCTTTCAGTGGACTCCTCTTGGAACACCACAGCATAATGGTGTGTCTGAAAGGAGGAATCGAACCTTATTGGACATGGTTCGATCCATGATGGAGTTTGCTGGTCTGCCGATCTTCCTCTGGAGATATGCGCTCGAATCGGCTTGTTACCTTCTAAATAGAGTTCCGAGTAAGTCTGTAGCCAAAATGCCATATAAGATATGGATAGGATGTAAGCTAGTACTCTCGCACCTTAGGGTTTGGGGGTGTCCGACTTATGTTAAATGTTTAATTACAGACAAGCTTGGACCTAGGTCTAACAAGTGTAATTTTATAGGGTACCCAAAAGAGACCAAAGGATATTATTTCTATCTTGCTGATGAGCAAAAGGTGTTTGTCAGCCTTAAGGCAATCTTTTTAGAAAAGGAGTTCCTTAGTGAAGGAACTGTTGCCTCTAAAGTCGAACTTGACGAAGTTCGACAGGTGGAAAAACTGACACATGTTACTGAACCTGAATCGGATTTGATTAGATCAGATCCAGAGCCCATTGATTATACATCCTTAAGGCGGTCTGGTAGAGTACCACATCAACCAGACAGATACTATAGTTTTTTGGTCTGGATGCAATGCAGAGACCTGACTTTGAGAAATGGCTAGAGGCCATGAAATCTGAAATGGAGTCCATGAAGGTCAATGATGTGTGGATATTGGTTGACTCACCCGAAGGAGTGAAACTCATAGGGTGTAAGTGGGTCTTCAAGAGGAAGAGGGGCGCAGATGGAAAGGTGGAGACCTATAAAGTCCGTCTGGTTGCCAAGGGATATCATCAACGTTATGGTATAGACTATGATGAGACGTTTTCTCCTGTGAAAATGCTCAAATCCATTCGAATTATACTTGCGATAGCTGCCCATCTAGACTATGAAATCTGGCAGATGGATGTGAAGACAGCTTTCCTAAATGGAGAGCTGGACGAAGAGGTGTATATGATACAACCTGAAGGGTTCACATCCACAGATGAGTCTAAGGTATGCAAGCTACAAAGGTCCATTTATGGACTTAAGCAGGCATCTTGGAGTTGGAACATACGTTTTGATAGGACGATCAAAACGTATGGCTTTGTTAAGAATGGAGAAGAGCCCTGCATTTATAAGTGGGCTAATGGTCCAGTAGTAGTATTTCTTGTATTGTATGTGGATGACATTCTCTTAATCGGGAATGATGTCCCTGCATTACAGGAAATAAAGATTTGGCTATCATCACAGTTCTCCATGAAGGATCTGGGAGAAGCTTCCTACATCCTAGGGATGAGGATCTATAGGGATAGATCCAAAAGGTTGTTTGGCTTATCCCAGTTCACGTACATTGATACTATGCTAAAAAGGTTCAGCATGGAGAATTTCAAGAAAGGCTATCTACCGATAGGCCATGAAATTTTTCTCTCGAAAAGGGATTGTCTGACAACACCTCAAGAGAGAGAGCATATGAATAGGAATCCATATGCTTCGGCAGTGAGATCTATCATGTATGCCATGACATGCACACGATCAGATGTGGCATACTCACTAGGGGTAGTGAGTAGATACCGATCTGATCCAGGGGAGAATCACTGGAAGGTTGTTAAAACCATCTTGAAGTATTTAAGAAATACTAAGGACCAGTGGCTTGTATATGGTGAATTGGACTTGAGACTTATAGGGTTTACAGACTCTAGTTTCCAGTCTGATCGCGATGACAGCAAGAGTGTGTCAGAATTTATTTTTACCCTTAATGGTGGGGCTGTCTGCTGGAAGAGTTTCAAGCAGCACACTGTGGCTGATTCAGTATGCGAGGCGGAGTATATTGCTGCATCAGATGCTGCCAAAGAAGTGGTGTGGCTGAGAAAATTCATCACTGAGCTCGGAGTAGCACCCTCCCTTGTTGGTCCAGTTTTGCTCTACTGTGACAGCTCTGGAGCCATTGCTCAGGTGAAGGAACCGAAGGCACACCAGCGGATGAAGCATATTCATCTCCGCTACCATCTCATCCGGGAGATCGTGGATCGAGGTGACGTCGACGTTCAGAAGATCGATGGGAAGGAGAACCTGGCCGACCCATTCATTAAAGCCATTGCGGTGAAGGAGTTCAACGACTACAAGTCGAAGATGGGTATTAGATACTGCACCGATTGGTTTTAGACCAAGTGGAAGATTGTTGGGAATAGTGTCTCAAAGCCAATCGTCAGCTTGTTGAAGGTTGTGCTCCTTTTGTATTAGTACATGAATTATAAATAAATAAAAGTTATTTTGATATTTTTTCATCACAAATGTTTCATCTTCTAATGAACTCCTGTGTTGTGGTGAAGTCCTTAGGACTATTTAGACTCGACAAAGGAGGATTTGTCGCTTAGTCCTTAAACCTGTTCGCGACCAAATGATACGTTGTTACCAAGGACGATAATATTTATCGAGCATAGGTCGTTGTGTGTCATATAGGTTGGTTGTTCTCATAACCAAAGAGTGTGGAGACACTGGTATGACATACAGGTGAGATGTAATGGTACATCTGTACTGAACGTGACCGACTCCGGAGCTATTTCTGCTGTCAAGATTTGCTCCGATGGGATATGGGTATAAATGTCCCTCCGATCTGAGACCGCCACGGTGACTTGCAAGCAACTCACTGCACTTAGGCACTGGACTACCTGAATTTCTAATTCAGTGACGAAAGGCTACTGGGTGTAGTCAAGTACTTGACTTGTCGGTGCGTGTGTCAAGATGGGATTGACCACTCCAGTTTAGGAGCTGTGTACAGTCGTGTTTCAATTTAGCAAAATCTTGGCCAGGGTAGTCTTAGTGAGGAGTCACAGGACTAATTGAGTTGAGCACGATTCGGATGATCTCATCAGGGTTGACAGTTTAACCCTGAGTCGTCCTAAACACAAAGGTCAAAAGGGATGAATTATACGGTAACCATATTCACGTAGGTTCTGAATGTTGCGATTGCGACTATTCGACCTATCCGATCATTGGGTACCATTGCTAGATGGTCACTTCGATTAGTACAGGAATTGGTTCCTGTGCTACCGACTTAGGTTCGAACCTGCAGGGTCACACACATTAGAGATTCTTTTCTGATTTGATGGCTGATTATGAGTCTTATGTGTCTGAGACTCTATGATTGAGAATTAGGATTCTCTGATCATAAGTTCCACATATTTTGGGTACTGAGGTCAAAATTTTGAATTTCAAATTTTGAATTTGAAATTTGAACTCTTTGATCAGGGTTTCATATCGATGGTCTCTGATGCCTAATTACCCATCGAATTTGGACTCAATATTTATGAGATATTTAATTAGTGATTTGATCGCTAATTAACTCAATTTGATTGAGTAATTATTTTTAGATCAAGTTCAATTAAATTGGATTCAGTTTGGATTGACCCGATTAGGTTAAGTGTTGATCTAATCGCTAAGGTGGTTTAGTCCCTGATTTGATCAGGGGTTAGGCTTAGTTAATTCCTGATTTGATTAGGATTTTATTGAGCCTAATTAAGTCTAATTATGTTGGGTTTAATCTGGTCTAATTGTGCTTAACCTATTTTAATTAGGTTGGCTCAATTTGAATCAAACCACCTTGTTTTAAATTTTCTGTGCCACCCAACTTCCTTGCGCCCATTTGAATTCACGAGAAGAAATTTTCTCGTGAATTTTCTCCCACGCAAAGTTCTCTCATGCTCATATTTCTGTGCGCCAATTATTTGGATTAACTTGGTTTGTTACCCATCCAAATTCAAAGGGGTTTTGAATTTGAATGGATAACTAAATAACCATGCGCCAGCTTATCCTCTTTTGTGCGCCCCATATTCCACAGAGAAATGGTTTCTCGTGAAAGTCTCCACACACAAAAAAGAAAAAAAGAAGACTACGCCATCTCTTCTTTCTCGCACAAATGGATGAGGATAAGATTGGTTGGCACTTGAATTCAAATTTGATTTGAATTCAAGTGAGCAACCACTTATTCTTATCCACTCACACGCTTTCAACATCTCTTATGATGTTTTATAAAATGAGAAAGGGAGGGGGCATGGGCAAAATAAAAGAAAGAAGAGATAAGGGGAGTGGGGAGGTTCTGGAAAAATTTTGAAGTGTTCAAAATTTATCGAGAGGAGAGAAAAAGGAGAGAGAAGTGGGCGCAAGGTTTTTTGGTGTGTACCCTAGGGTTTCTACCTAGGGTTCGGAAAGTGAGATTGATGTGCCACGAGTGTCGTGAGTCCACCAAATTTCAGGGAGAGGTCCATCAGCCTCTCAACCAACCGTGCAGATGATCCAGAGCATCCGAGGAGTCGGCACACATCGATTGAAGGAGTTCGATCAACATCAGCCATCAAAAGGATGAAATCACGAACTAGCATTCGTGAGGAGCCGATCAGATGGGAGCTTCGTGTGGACGATCCACAGAGGTCAGATATTTGTGTGGCTATGATGTGACGATCAGAGCTCCCCAACGGTGATCAGATTACGGTGATCGACTACCCACAAAAGGTGATGTGTTCTGAACACAGTACAGTAAAAAGTTTATTGTTTCAAATTTGAATTTTAAATTTAAATACATACTGTTGTATCATATTTAGATTCTAGTATAGGGTTAATTAGTATTAATTAATGAGATTAATTAATAATTCTGCCGTAAAATAGTAATTTTGAAAAAGTTTTAAAATTATCATTTTGCCCCTGCACTGAATTTTTGCTTCATATTTGACATAAGTGTATTGACAGATTTGAATCAGAGCGCACAGTGGATGCATTATGGTCTGAATTATTTTTAAACTGATTAGAATAATAATTTGATTCAAAAGACATTATGATAAAAGACTCAATCTTGAAATTAGAAGATGATTTCAAGAAGAAGTAATCCTAAATTTTGAAGACTTGAGCAAAAATAAAAATTTCAATAATGAATTTTTTTTAGGAGAAGAATGTGATACCCCAACCCAACTAAGATCCAACCACATGAGTTTTAAAATGGATGAAAAAAGAACAAAAAAAAGGGCATATGCATTGCACATGCCAGGGGAAGAGATAGACTCCTAAATGGAGTCATCTTCACAATTATCCAGTGAATTCGAGAGTGGGAGGGACTCTAATGCCTCCCTTTTGGCTTTATATAAGAGTTCTTCCATCCTTTGCTCCATCCATATCGGAGATCTATGTTTTGGATGAGAATCATGCTAGAATCCATTGAGCTTTCATCCATGGTTTCTGCTGCCATCATGCCTAACCATTGCTAGGAAAGTCAGATAAGAGACTGGCAAACCTCATTGACCCTTCACTCCCTCTTTCTTATCCCTTAAACTATAAATTTTGGCCAACAAATATCAGATTTTTCTTAAAAATATGATTCTCCTATTTTTTCATGAGGTTTAAAGATTGTCTAAGTCTGATTGTTACTATCGATCGCTGGTCTGTGATTGCTTAACTGCGCCACTATGGCCTCTATCCCCGACCACTGCCATCACTGGGGAGAAGCTCTCCCTTATTCCAAGAAACAAGGAGAATGAGAAGTTCCCTATTCTATCGAGAGAGAAAGAGGAAAAAAAGAAAAAAAAGAAAAAATAAAAAAATGAAAAAGAAAAAGAAAGAAAGAAAGAAAAGTAAGAGACTTTCTCTCTCTTCACTCTCTCACCCTTTGAAATTATTTCTCTCTCTACTTTTCTATCTAATTTCTCTCTAGAAAATTTTTTTTTTTCTCTTTACAAGTTTTTCTCTTTAAAAGTAGCTCTCCCTAGATTGTTTCTCTTTCTACATAAATTTTCTCTCTCTAAAATCATTGTATCTAGCAAAGATTTCTCAGTTTCAATCGACCCTGGTGAAGGGTCTTAACCCATGGCGGACAGCATGCCAGCATCGACCCTGACTAGACTAGATTTTTTTAGATTCAATTATTTTTATTTTTTGCTAGACTATATGTACACTAGATCAATCATAATTTGATTAATCATCTTGATTGGATTGATTGGGATCTCAGTTAGTGTTGTTTCATCAACTTCATTCTATTTTGTTAATTTCTCTCTCCTTCGATGTTTTCTGTCTACTTGATTTATGAATCCAGTGAAGAGTTTGATCCTTGTTCCTTTGACTCTGAGATGATCCGATAGAGAGGCTTCGACTCATCTTATTGTTCAGATAGCTCTGCACCATCTGAGCTTTTGTCAAGTATCTTGAGACCTAATTTTTATTGGCCTCTATCGAATCGTTACATATTTAATGATCTTGATGAAATAAAGTTATTTGATCAATCTGATCTCTAATTGTGGATGAAATACCAACTTCCATCTTGACTTTTATTAAAAATTATTGATGTAATCATTTCAATTAGATAAAGTTAACATGATTGGATTGATCTAGACCATTGATGTGACTATCGTTCGTCATATCTTCCTTGATTATTTATATCCTTTCTAATTATTAGACCTAATTATGTATAGGGGTGTAGTTGTCTTGACAAGAAGATGTCCAACAATGGGATACCATGATGTGATATAAGAATTAAAGATTTTAAAAAAAAATTATGGAATTTATGGATTTGTTGGAGTATATATGAGGTAAGTGTTAGAAATTATATCCCAAAACCAATCGTTAGTTTATTGACGATTGTGCTCATATTTATAAATTATATATAAAATTTTAATTAATAAAAATTATTTAATTTTTTCATCATATTTTGTCTATCTTCTTTGAACTCCTATATTGTGATGAAGTCCTTAAAACTATACTTAATCAACAAAGAAGGATTTGTCGTTTAGTCCTTAAAATATATTCGCGACTAAATAATATATTGTTAATAGAATGATAGCAATATCAAGTATAGGTCATTGTGTGCTATATGGATTGGTTGTTCTCTTAATCAAAGAGCGTGGAGACACTAATATGGCATACAGATGGAATGTAGGAGTATATTCACACCGAACATGATCAATTACTGAGCATTCTGCTATCAAGGGTAGCTCGAGAAGGGTATAGATATAAGTGTCTCTCCAATCTGAGATCACCATGATGACTTGTAAGCAACTCACTATATTTTGATATCGGATCATTTAAATTTTTAACTCAGTGATGGAATTTTTTTTGATACAATCAAGTACTTATCAAGTCGGTGCATAAGTGAAGATGGGATTGACCCCTCTGAATAAGTAGGAGTTAATGCATTAGTGTATTTCAATTTAGTAAAACCTTAGTCAGGATAATCCATGTGATAGATTTGAAAGGTAGAAATACAATGTGGTCGATTATTTTAGGATTGACAGTTAAACTTTAGGTCACCTTAAGCATTAGGATCAAAGAGATGAATTATATGGTAACCATACGTCAGTAGGTTCTAGAATGTTGTTTTACAATCTTTCGACCTATCTGGATGTCGGATCATGCTAGATGGTTACATCGATTAGTATAAAAATATTTTTATGCTATTGACTTAGATTTGAACCTATGAGGTCACACACATTAAAAGATTTGGTCTGATCGGATGGATAAAGAGTCTCACTGGATTGGGACTCTAGTGAAGAGTCCTACTAGATTAGGATTCTGGAGGAGAGTCACACTGGATTGAGATTCTACTATTAATTAAGGATCTATTAACAACTAGATTGTTGACTAACTGAATTTGATGGAGCAAAGAGGGTCGGATCAAGTCTAATTGAATTGGATTCAATTTGACTTTAATTGGGTTTGATTTGATCAAGCCTAATTGCAAGAAAAATTTATTCTTGATTTGATCAGGACTTGGGTTCAGTTAATTTCTAATTGGATTAAAAATTTATTGAGATGATTGTATTTCTAATTAAATTAGGTTCTTTTCTCTCATTTGGTTCAAACTAGATCTGATTTAATTTGGAATCAAATTGGAAACGAAGAGTCCCAACCAACTGGGACTCTCTCCCTTGTGCAAGCCCTAGGTCCCATGCCATCTCTTCAACGCAAAAATATGTTTTGGGTGAATTTTTTAGACATGAGAAGAAAGGGTGCAGAGAGAGGTGGGTGGCACTCTTGATGAGTCATAGATCCTATCTCTTTCATGATTTGAATTTGATCCAAATCAAAGATAAGGAGATAAGAAGGAAAGAGATATGTTTTGTTTGGTAAGTGGGATGGTGCCAAAATTAATTTTTCTATGTGTATTGAAATTTTTGATTGGCATGAGAAATATTTGATTTCTTTTTCATGCTATCACATAATCTTGCAAAAATTGGGACACCCCATATGGATGTGGCATGGTGATGTTTGGTGCCTTCTCTTAACCCAAAATCCTAACTCCCATCTATAAAAAGGGGGTCCAATAATTGGATGGCCCATATGAGAATCAGTTAAAATTTATTTCTTCTTCATTGCTCTCTCCTCTCTTTCCTTCCTCCATTAATTCTTCTTCTTCTCTAGAGCATCTAAGAGATCAAAAAAAGAAAAAGATCAGCCTTCTAAGATTCTTGCGATCTAGCACTCCTGAGGAGCCTGATCAGCATCCATTCTTTGTGTGAACAATCCATAGAGGTCAGACACTTTTGTGCAGCTGTGAGCAACCTAAAGAAACTCTTATCCACATGATACACTTGCAGAGATCAGCAATCCGTACTTCGGTAATAAGTTCTGAACTCAATAGATCAGGTTTGATTAGATCTAAGGATTAGATCTAATCTAGAGCATTGATATGATCGATGTAAATTTTTATTTTCAGATCTTAATCTCATATTTAATCATATCATAGGTCTTGGCATGATAGTTTAGATTAGATCTTATGCATGTAATATAGGTTAAATTGTTTAATCTATCAAGATCCGCTGTAAAAATTTTAAAATTGTATGCATAGAACTGCCAATACTTTCTTCAATTGGTATCAGAATCTCGTTCGATATAATATAATTTATATGTATTTAGATCTGATTTTATGTTGTTTAGATTAGATCTAAATAAGTTTTATTTTTAAATCTAATATTTGATCAGTCCTGTACATGTTAGATTAGATTATCTGAGTAGTAAAGTACTCGGATTGGATAATCACCAGGCCATCCGATCATTGGAGCATGTAGGATTACATGACCTTCTCTTTCCATTCAATGGGATGCTCTTATAGCATGTAGGGGTGCTACTGTGAGATCTCATGAAGAAAAATATGAAAAAAAAACTTACCTTTCTGTAAAACTCTAGATCTTGAAATCCTAAAATTTGTTGTATGTGATACAAGTTGAAAAAAAAGTAACAACATCTAATCTAAATGATTAAAATTATTTTGATAAGATTTATGATCATAAAAAGTTTAGATGTGATCTAAAAAGACTTTATGATTTCATGTAAAATATTTACATGAGAAATAGTTTCAAAAATTTAATCTAAACCTATGTTGATGCTGAACTTAATTAAAAATTAAGTACAGAATCGATTAGATCTAGAATTATGATTTAGGATCTAATAACATTGCATAAAACATAAGGATATGAGTTAGCTCAAATCAAATCCTCTTAATTGGGTTAGACCTAAGGTTAGAATCAAAGAGTTAATGGATCATGTAAAAAAATTAAATAAATCTAACCAAATATTGAATTAGATTAAATCAAGATTTTCTCTATAATCAATACAATAGTTGTAGATGGTCAAGTCTATGTTTTTGATTAGACCAAATAGACCTTGATTGAGGCTCAGTAGTTGAATCCGAGTCTTTAGGCTGGTCAAATCGAAATTAATTAACTAATTGATGTCTAAGGTAAGTTTAGCATTTCGATCGATGATTTTTAATTGAAAATGGCTTATCTGGTCATTTTAATGGTATCTAAGACAAGCTTAGCATACCCTTCCACCGTCTTGCTTACTTGACTAATTTGATGGATTATATTTTGATTAGGCCGCTAAGTGATTCGAGTTGACCTATGCCATTAAGGTTGATCAGTGTGATTGATTTAGGTGTCATTTTAACCTGCATGATGCTAATCTAATTTAATGACTTGATGAAGTCAGTGGGAGGATTGTAGTTTATTGGTTGATCTTTTCTCTTCTCTTAATTCATAAATTAATTTTTTTTAAATTATTAGATCCCTAAAATGAGATAGTTATGGTGATAACTAAATCATAGTCTCCTATTAAGTTGGATGATAATGGGTCCACTAGTATGATGATCATTAGAGGCTCAAAGGCCTAGTGCTCATCTGCTATTGGAATTATCATTCATAATATGATGACTCAGTCGAGTCTCTCTAGCAAGTGGTCAGGTTAGTTGGTCGAAGTTGGATCTGATCATTTGGTAGTTAGATTTTTAATATAATCATGTTAATGGTTGGATCTAACCAGGACTTGCAGATAAGATCAAAGTCAACTGAAAAGTTATCTAGGGCTAAAACAATTACTAAAAATTATTTGATGGAACAATTAGTTAAAGAACCTACCCATAGATGCACATAGATGAGTCGGCCAAAGTCGAGCTCATGTGTAGTTTATATGGATTCTAGTACCCGCTAAGAAATTAAAGTAATTCTTCAAGTTGATGGTAGAGGCTACTAATTCATATAAAATAGTGGGAGAACCTTTAGACTAAAGTTCATGTCTTTAGGCTTAATTAATTCATATACTATTTAGATTTTGATTTTTCTTTTGAGCAGTTATGGCCTTAAACTTGTCGCTCCAATCACTGTTGGATAATGAAAATTGACAGGATCCAACTTCGATAACTGGTATCGAAAATTAAAAATCATCTTGGAGCACGAGTGGATCTTATACATCCTTACAAATCCAACACTTGAGGAACTTGCTCCTAATGCTTATGGTGCTGTTCGAGACACTTATTTGAAGTGGCTCAACGATCGCATCACGGTGTATTGTATCATGCGGACTGCTATGAATGATGAGTTCAACCAAACTATTGAAGAGGCTAAGCCAGAAGACATACTCAAGATATTGAACAAGTCTTTTAGTACTCCTGACGATGTTGAGCGGCACAAGATCAATTGTATCATTTTTAATGCTCGGATGAGGAAGGGAGCATCTGTCACCAGTCATATATTGTACATGATCGAACAGATCGAGTGTCTGAGCAAGTTTGACTTTTTCTTGTATGAATAGCTTGAGAAGGATGTGATTCTGAACTTCCTATCCAAATCCTACAACCATTTCTCAATCATTTCCAAATGACGAAGCCTGTAGTGAACCACGGTCTGTTAGGGTTGCTACAGACTTTTGAGAAGGATCACCAGCTCCACAAAAAGATAGTGAATGTAGTGGGAGGATCTTCTTCATATGGACATCGTCTCTTTAAGAAAAAAAGAAAAAAAAAATAAAAAGGTGCAAAGTATTAGGAGTTAGACCCAGAAGTCTACGTTCAAAGCTTTCAAAATCAATCGTCAGCTTGTTGACGATTGTGCTCATATTTATAAAATATATATAAATTTTTAATTAATAAAAATTATTTAATTTTTTCATCATATTTTGTCCATCTTCTTTGAATTCCTGTGTTGTGATGAAGTTTTTGGGACTATATTTAATCGATAAAGGAGAATTTGTCGTTTAGTCCTTAAAATATATTCATGATCAAATGATATGCTATTAATAGGATGATAGCAATATCAAGTATAGATCATTGTGTGCCATATGGGTTAGTTGTCCTCTTAACCAAAAAATGTGGAGACACTGGTATGGCATGCAAGTGAAATGTAGGAGTATATTTGCACCAAATATGATCAATTACGGAGTACTTTGCTGTTAAGAGTAGCTCATGAAGGATATGGGTAAGTGTTTCTCCGACCTAAGATCACCACGGTGACCTATAAGCAACTCACTATACTTTGATGCTGGACCATCTGAATTTCTAATTCAGTAACGAAAGATTTTTGGATGCAGTCAAGTACTTATCAAGTAGGTGCGCGAGTCAAAATGGGATTGACCCCTCTGAATAAGTAAGAGTTAATGCATCAATATTTTTTAATTTAATAAAATCTTAGTCTAGATAATCCATGTGATGGATTTGAAAGGTTGAAATATAATGTGATCGACTATTTAGGATTAACAGTTAAATCCTAGGTCACTTTGAGTATTAGGATCAAAGAGATGAATTATATGGTAACCATACGCTAGTAGATTCTAGAATGTTGCTTTGCAATCTTTCGACCTATTCAGATGTCTGATCCCATTACTAGATGGTTACATCGATTATTATAAAAATTTATTCCTATGCTATCGATTTAGGTTCGAATCTATGAGGTCACACACATTAGAAGATTCAGTTTGATCGAATGGTAGAAGAGTCCTACTGGATTGGGACTCTAATGAAGAGTCCTACTGGATTGAGACTTTGGAAGAGAGTCCCACTGGACTGAAACTCTACTGTTAATGGAGGATCTATTAGCAATTAGATTGCTAATTGACTCAATTTGATTGAGCAAAAAGGTTCGGATCAAGTCTAATTGAATTGGATTCAATTTGACTTTGATTGGGTTTGATTTGATCAAGCCTAATTACAAGAGAAACTTATTCCTAATTTGATCAGGACTTGAGTCCAGTTAATTCCTAATTGGATTAGAAATTTATTAAGGTGATTGTGTTTCTAATTAGATTAGATTTCTCTCTCATGGGTTCAAATCAGATCTGATTTGATTTGGAATCAAATTGAAAATGAAGAATCCCAACCAATTGAGATTCTCTCCCTTACGCAAGCCCTAGGTCCCATGTCGTCTCTTCAATGCAAAAATATATTTTGCATGAATTTTTTGGGCGTGAGAAGAGAGGGTGTAGAGAGGGGTGGGTGGCACTCTTGATGAGTCATAGATCCTATCTCTTTTTCTAATTTAAATTTGATCCAAATCAAAGATAAGAAGATAAGAAAGAAAAAGATCCATTTTGTTTGGTAACTGGGATGGTGCCAAAATTAATTTTTCTATGTGCATTGAAAATTTTGGTTAGTGTGAAAAAGATCTGCTTTCTTTCTCACATCATCATATAATCTTGCAAAAATTGGAACGCCCCATATGGATGTGGCGTGGAGATGTTTGGCGCCTCCTCTTAATCCAAAACCCTAACTCCATATGAGAATCCATTGAAATTTATTTCTTCTTCATAGCTCTCTCATCTCTTCCCTTTCTTCATTGATTCTTTTTCCTCTCTAGAGCATCTAGGAGATCAAAAGAAGAAGAAGATCAGCTTTTAAAGATTTTTGCGAGCTAGCACTCTCGAGGAGCCTGATCAGCATCTATTTTTTGTGTGGATGATCTGTAGAGGTCGGATGTCTTTGTGCGGCTGCACGTAACCTGAAGAAACTTCTATCCATGCGATACACTTGTGGAGATCAGTAACCCATGCTTCGATAATGAGTTCTAAACTCGTTAGATCAGATTTGATTAGATTTAAGGGTTAGATCTAATCTAGAGCATTGATATGATCGATGCAGATTTTTATTTTCAGATCTTAATCTCATAATTAATCATATCATAGGTCTTGGTATGGTAGTTTAGATTAGATCTTGTGTATGTAATATAGGTTAAATTGTTTAATCTATTAAAATTGCTGCAAAAATTTTAAAATTGCATGCATAAAACTGTCAATATTTCCTTCAGTAAGTAATGCTGCACCTTTTCTTGATTTATTGATAAATTATAAAATATTTTTTATATTGAATTATTCATGATTTATGAATCTAATATATATATTTTGAATTATCAAATATATCTTTTGTCTAAAATATTAAATGATTTATGATTAGCCGTATGGAATTTGAGATGAATTATATGGATTGATTTCGATGTCGTATGACTTTATGAATTATTTGATCTAAAATATGAAATATATTTTTGAGGAAAGTGCGTTGATATAAGATGAATTTTGACTCCCAAGCGGACTATGTATTGATGCCCGTTAGTGGGGGTTAAATGCTGGTACTTTGATATCTTATTAGTGGGGTGATCAAACACTGATACTTTGATGGCCTATCAGTGGGGATTATATACTGGTACTTTAATATGCTATCAGTGAAAGGATAAAACACTGATAATTTGATATCTTACAGATGATAGTTATGCATTGGTATTTTGGTTTAGTTCATGACTGTCAAGATTAGTGTGATGTTTCGTATGGATCTTATTTTGATTAGTATTGTATATTTTGAATTGATGCACCTTTCATACTTATTTTTAGTATATTATTATTGCTTATTTATCCAGCTAAAGTGTATATTATTTACTGGATTGTCTAGTTCATTCTTTATATTTTACTATATTTACAGATTCGGAGGACTAACTTGATCGAAGATTCATTATGGGAGAGCGAACTAGAGAAAAATTTTGATATTTTTGTTTTACAGTAAGATTTATTGAAATTTGATGTAAGATAATAAAATATTATTTTATAAGATATTTAATTTAATTATTTAAATTTAAATTAAATATTAATTATTTGAATGTTATTTCACTGTTGTTTTATGATATCGTGATAAGTCGCCTTGCATGCTTGTAGGGAGAGTTCTCCATGAGTATGTAGTGATTGTCATAACTTCTGTCTAATGATCTAAGATCGAGGGCATGATTGTTAGTCATTACATGGTCCACATTCTCATCACTTTGACTACATAGTGAACATGGTGCCAAGACATTGACTCTTTTCTTGTTTAAATTTTGATTGTGAGTATCTTATTATGTAAGCACAGCCAGCAAAAGATTTTGACCTTTATTGAGATCAACATTTGCTAGTAACTCTTACCAAGAGCAGATCTACTCCCTCCATCCATGAGAAAATAGAATCCTTACTTAATAATATATGTCCCCAATATAATCCACCCCCATTTTTTAATATCCCTATCTTGGGTTAGCTGAACACTTCTAAGAATGGCAGACAATCTATGGTAGTCAATCATTGCAGCATTGTTCAAAGGCTCCCTAAAGTTTTCCCTCTAGTTCTCTTTGTCATAAAGCTTGAGATGCTGCTATACTTATCTCTTCCTTGGATAAAGAGATTTGAAAATTGTTGTTGAAGAGTTTCCATTTCCAGCTAGGTGTCTTGCAAAAATGCTATTTGTTCACCATCCCCTAAGATTGGGATGGTAAGTTCCTTAAAAAGTCCAACTATGCTAAGGATTCCTCACCAAAAGGGCGAGGCTATTTGTAGTTGGTAAGAAGATGGGATCTAAGGTGGTTTGCTATGAAAGTAGGGCCTAAATGAGTGATTGCCAAAGCATAGGATGTCATTTATAGTGCATCTACTACCATTTCAGGAGGAGAGCTTTGTTAGGATCTTAGTTTAGTATTCCTAGCCCCCCTAAACTTTTCGATCAATACATCATGATTCATGCTACAATTTGCCAAGTGTTTTAACTTGGCATTTGGTTGTTGTTTGCACCAGATGAAGTTCTTATAGATCTTGTCAATATTTTTGGATGATTCTTATAGGTGATAATACCATAAACATCTAGAAGATCGGTATGGCTCTAATTATAGCATTGACCAAAGTGATCCTTCCTGAGGGATTCAATACTCGCCCTTTCGATGCCGACAATTTCTTTTCCATCTTATCGAGGAAAAATTTCCACCTGATGATCTTGCTGTGTGAAGTGGCCTAAGTGTCTGATAGGAAGTTCTGAAGAGGTGCATCTGAGCCTTGTAATATAAGCCCAAGTTTCTTCTTTTCATATGCTGATTCCCACCATTGAGTCTTGTGAAAGTTGATCTTCAAACCTGATAAAATATCAAAGTACATAGGATGAATTTAAGAGCATTGATATTTGAGGTCATTGGTTTGCAAAAGATTAGTGTGTCAGCATGCCCCCAATTCGAGATCGTGAGTCAGGGGTTATAACAACTACCGCATACTTATGGAGAACTCTCTCCACAAGTATACAAGGCATCTCATCAGGATATCATAAAGCAATAGCAAAATAAAATTTAAATAGTTAATGTTCAACTTTAATTCAAATAACTAAATCAAATGTCTTACAAAATAATATTCCATAGTCTTGCATCAAATTTTAATAAATTTTAATCTAAAATAAAATATCAAATTCTGCTTCTAATTTACTCTCCCATATTGAATCTCAAATCAAGCTAGTCCTCTGATGCTATAAAAATAGTAAAATATAAAATAATGAGCTAAACAATTCTGTAAATAATGAATATTTGGACTAGATAATTCAAATATTGTAAATATCAAAGTGTAATTTATCATTAATCAATGTATAAACATAATCAAAGTTTGAATTTAGTAATATCAGTATCTTTCAAATATTCAAATACATAATTATATGTTGGATTTCAAAACCAATTATATTCAAAAATCTAATTCAAAATAAATTCTATTCGATACATCAACCTTTAATTATGACCACACTTATATCCTGTGGTTAGGCTAGAATACCATGCTTATATCCGATGGTTAGGCTAGAGTACCATATTTATACTCTATGATGGGGTCAGAATATCATACTTATACCTTATGATTGGATCAGAATACCATATTTATATCCTATAGTGATACCGGGATACTACACTTATGCTTTATGGTCAGATCAGAAATAAAATCATGAGCTCAGAGTGCCAATGCATAACCTCCAATTGGTAGGACTCAGAATATAGTCAGATTGAAAGTCAAAATCGATTCATATCAATTTTTTTTACAGAATAATATATATTTTATAAACAAATCAAAATATATATATATATATATATATATATATATATATGATTTTAGATCAGTAAAAAATTACGATAACAGTATGAGAAAATATTACTTCAAAATTTTATATCATTTTTTTTTTCAAAACATATTTCATAAGATTCATAAATTACATATACATGTAATGACAACTTGTTCGATATTCAAAATAATATTATATAAATAAAAAAATATAGAGAACTTAAATCATTACTTTACATATACTCCAATAAATCCACATTATTCTAAAAATTTTTCTTTCAAAATGTAATATCCAATATTATACTTTTATCAAACTTTAATCATGATTATTTTCAAAATTATAATCTTAAATCCTCATTGGACTGGCTATGGGATAGTATCCGACATCTTGTCGGTTTAATCTAGTACATCAAATCGATCAACTATAAATTAAGGATCATGCTAGGATGCAATCAATGATAAAATTTTATGATGTTTGACCTGATCAAGGTGGAGACTAGTAACCTATCTGATGATCAATGATTAAGATCAATTCACTAAGATCTATCAAGACTATTAGAGGATCTTTCTAAAATCTAAAAAAAATCCTAGAAGAGAGACACCTTTAGATAGAGAAACTTGTAGAGAGAGAGAGATATTTTAGAGAGAGAATATAGAGAGAGAAAGTGGAAAGAGGGAGGAAGGAGAGAAGGAAGAGAGAGAAACTCCCTCTCTCTTTCTTTTTTCTTCTTTCCCTTTTTTTTTCTTCCTTTCTCCTTCTTTTTTTCTTTCTTTTTTTCTTTCCTCATTTCTTCTTTCTTGTGAAATAGGGGATCTTCTCGTTCTCCTTATTTCTCAAAATATGGGGAGCTTCTCTTCGATGGTGGTAGTAGTTGGAGACATAAGCAATGATAGTGCAAATGGGAGATCACGGATCGACAATCAGCGGTGATGATTGCCATCAAAAAAATCTTTTAAAACCTCATAGGAAAATAGAAGAATTAAATTTCTTAGAAAAATCTAGCGTTCGTCGATCGGAAACTATGGTTTAAGGGCTAAGGAAATGAAAGTGAAGGGTCAATGAAATTTAACGGCCTCTTATCTGACTTTTTCAATGATGGTTCGATTGAAATCTAGCAAACATGAGAAGAAGCAAATAGGTTTTTCTCGGTGATGATTGGTGGCTGAAGGTCGGGTGGATTCACAAGGGACTTGGTCCCTTTAAATAGAGGTAGAGGGGGAGGAGTTGGACTCCTCTTCGAAGTTGTTCATCGACTTTCATTGGGAGTCCAATGGGAGAAGACACTTAACGGGACTCATATCTTTTTTTTGTGCTTTGAGATTCGTGTGGTTGGATGGGGTATTATAGTATCATCAACAAATTACAAACAATAAAACAATGAAATTTTCTAATAGTGTTGGCTGGGCTAATCCTGAAGAAGATGTTCTCGATCGCTGTAGTCTTGAAGATTCTTGCAAGGAATCAACAACAAGGATGAAGAGCAAGGGTGGGTGGAGGTTTCCTTGCTTTAGGCTCTCTTTTTTTTTTTTTCGTTTTTGAACCATCACCCTAGTTCACCATTTTTGATAGTCGAGGAGCTAGAGGTGTGAAGAAGAGCAAATATCCAATATATCCACTTGTCTCCAAAGCGTCTCCTCTTCAACAGTTGCAGAAGGAAATTCCATGAAACACCATTAAACATTTTTTCAAAATCAATTGTGCATAGAAGGCTTTTGGTCTTGGATCTCTTATAGAAAGATGTAATCTCAATTGCTATAGCAAAACCCTCGAAGGTCAATCATTTTTTTATGAAGGCCGATTATCAGTCAGAGGCTAAGGATCCAACTATTTTGCCGAGATGGATTGATAGGGCCTTGGATAAGATCTTGATAGTTTCATTTCCCAAATTGATAAGGCGATAATCTCTAATTGTCATGTTGCTCTCTTTTTTGGATATCGGCATGATGTAGGTATAGTCGAGGTGACCAATGTCCATTGAGGCATTGTGAAAACCTTCAAACAATCTGATGATGTCCTTCTTCAATAGGTTCCAATATTGGTAGAAAGAATTGGGGAAGCCCTTAGGCTCGGATGCTTTATGTTTGGCTACACTGCGGTCCTTACCTCTTCTTCAATAAGAGGCTGGTCCAAGTCCATTAGGTTGGGGGTTGTTTCAGGATACACACAGGGAATAGTCAATGTCCGTGCTTGATGGTGGATAATTTGGGATATAACATCTAATTGTAAAGAAATCTCCCTCCTGCATGATGCCATCTTTTGTTAATACTAGACTTTGTCCACTCTTATATCATTATTGAAGGATGATGCGTGCCTTGTTTTTCTATTGAGTTTTCATATATTTATAGGGAAGCTTGTAGTGCTGTAGACTAGATAATAGGATATATGGTTCATAACACTAGGCTATACTTTGGGATTCTTCAACATGTCTTCTATCTTAATTTTTGAATATTCTGCTTTCTAGTTTCATGGATGCATTTCCATTCAAAAAAAAAGATTTTCATAAATATGTTTATAATTGTATTACTTAGTTTGTCCGGCTTATCAAAAAGACATTGTTACGAGATAGCACAGTGGCTTTCTTGTAGGTCACCAACCTTTCTTCATATGAATCTACCATTTGATCATCTACAGGTCAGTTTGAGATTTGTGCAAATGATAAAGTGATGGGTCACTTTAAAATTTGTACAATTTATAATCCAACAATGGATATGAGAAGGAAAGTGAATCCTTCCTTTGCATGAAAGATACAACCCTAATAGCGTGCTTATTGTTAAGCATGGTTTTATATGGAAGATTTATCCACATGTGTATTGACTTTGCTATTTACCTCGCTTGTTGGGTGGATTAAGTAAATTTTGTCAAGTTTAACATAAGCTTGGAAGATAAGATTAGGGGGTAGGTCGTGAAGTGGTGGGGGTAAGACTGAAATTAGATCCGATATATAAATTAGATATCAGTATATTTATATCTATATTTATTTTATTTGATGAATATAAATATGGATACGAATATTAGTTAGATACAAAAATTTATATTCATATTCTTTTAAAATAAATATAGATATAAATTAGATACCAAAAGTATGGATATAAATATGGATAAAAGTTGGATCATTATATTTATGTTCAGAATTAAAAAATATTATTAAGTAGATAGTAAATTAAATTAATAGCATGTTAATATCATTATATATTCTCTTAAAAGTTCTTGAATGATAATATAAAATTAAATAAGATTATAAATAGAATCGAATATTCGGATATGGATCAAATAGTTATCTATCTATATCCATTTTTTTTTTTTGATAGATATAGATACGGATATGAATACTAGTTGGATGCTCAACTTTTATATACATCCGGATGGATTTGGAAGCCCACTTTCTCCCTGAGGTGGGAGATGTATCCTTTCTTTCGTAGATGGCTTACCCTATGTTTATTTCTTTCTGTGTTTACAATACGTGAGGTTTTTGTCTTGATGGTTATGAGCAGTGGCGGAGCATAAGAGGGACCAGAGGGGGCCACATCTCTCTCAAAAAATTTTAAAATACTTATTACCTATATATCTATATATATACGATGGCTCTCTCAATATTTTAGTCTTACACACATTATGAGTCTATCAATTTAAAAAAATATCATATAATTATTTATATATTAATTTTTATTGAAAATAATAATTTTTTTAAAAATAATTATTTATTTATTTTTTAATTTTTTATTTATTCTTCAATTTTTAAGGTGGAAGAGGTTATTGAGATTTTTACACAATCAAAATTATTTTACAAATAACATAAAATAATATTTTTTATTTATTTTTATTTATATATAAATTAAATATTTATTGATATTTTTATAATATTTTGATTATATATATTTTTATTTTATTATTTATTATAAAATATTTTATTTAAAAAATTATTAATAAATTATTATTTTATTCTTTCAATATTTATTGTCAGGCTCCGCTACCAGCCGATGTGGGATGAGATGGGTCTATCCTGGTTCGTCAGAATTTGGACTCTTGTGGAGCTGGAAGCACGTGAGTGGGGCCAAGCATGGAAATTAAAATATGTCTCGAACAATAACGACAAGCACATACTGTCATGCACGGTGGCATAACCAACGTCTCGTAAAATATTTTAAATTGAAGGTTATTATTATTTATTATTGAATGAAATAATCTTCTTGATGGATCCCTAAAACATAGCGGATTATTTTAGGTGGGGCTTGGAACAGGGCTTGCAGGCTCGCAGGCATGTGGACATGACATGGACATAATTTAAGTTGACTCGAGTCCATGTTTGGATGGGAGAATGAGTGGAGGATTATTCCATATGATGCACCAGAGGATATTGCTTTCGCTTCCGTTATCAGCCACTTTCTTGCAATGAGCTAAAATAGGACAGTGATCATATTGCACCCACGTACCTTAATCCCGAAACTTATGTTTTGCCAATGGTTTTTAAATCCCATCGTGGCCGGGCTTAGTAGCCCACTGAGGTGGAGGTCAGTCGTTTACCGATATAAAAAAGATCTCTATCGAAGAGCTCCTTCTTCGCAAGAAAGTTTATTTATTAAAAATTTTTTGATGGAAGATTTTTTGATGCTTAAATCAACTAGAACTTCAGCAATCAGTAAAATGAAAGAAAAAAAATAGCAAAATATGAGCTCTCTTTTTTTAAGAAAAAATTACTTATATGAGGATCCTCTCTTCTTTATATAAAGGGAGATTAATTATCCGCTATCATTAAACTTGATAACCACTTTAAAAAATTTATGTTCGTTGGAGATAATGAGGTGCCCATTATGCATGTCCTGCATGGATAAAAATTATGCATGTTATACACAAGGATTACATGCGACGGTTAGGCCTAGGTAGATGCTATTAGGAGAAATGGCCTTGAGATCTTCGAATATATATGTAATCTATTTCAGTTGTTTGTCGAGCAGATTAGTTGTCGTCGCTTATCAAGATCTATTGGTTATATACTATTGATCAAGCTAGCTTCTCAACATGGGATTGTACTTTATTTGGATGGGTCCAAATATTCATGTCAAGATTCATCCTCCATGACCCATCTTTGAGGATCCAGGACTCATCATCGAGGGATGAGAGATGTTGGTGATCTAATCAATACATAGTCGAGATGGGACCTCAACTGAATCCAAAGTCATTCGATCCTTCTTGCCCGTCAATTTTATGGTTGGTTGACATCCGGGCTCGAGGTTGGTTGCAATCCGAGGTCATGGATTCTATTGTTTCTCCTTAGGTCGAGGCCATCTCGGATCTTCAACTCTTTGTGCTCTTTCTTCATCGGGAAAGTTGTCAGTACATATAAAAATAGCGAGTCACCTCCTCGTTGGAGTGTCGAATTATGCTGGTTGGAAAAATGGTTCATTCCCTTAACACTATGTAAGTGTAAGAATAAGCATGTAAAAACTTTCTGTATTCTTAGATTGCACTCCCAACATTTCTCTACCAACCATACTCTCGTACTTTCAAATCTTCAACTATTCTCAAAATTCCAATGTTATGACTCTGTTAAAAGTCTCCTCTGCTCCTCAACCCTCACGAATTCTTCTAGTCCATCTAGTTCCTCCTTAATCCTTACAAATTCCTCGCTATCCTTATACAATAACATTTCTAATTCTATCCTAATTAATTCCTAGAAAATCTTATATTAATCCGCTTACCAACACCAATGTGATCTTATTAGAATCATGACTAAGACTACTGTGACAACCCATATTTAAGCAATGGCTGACCTAAAGAGGCCAGGGTCCATTGCAAACGTGTGCCATGCACGTGAGGCCAGGGGAAAAAGGACTCCCGAGGGAAGTCTTCCTCTTCTTTAATTCTGCCAGAGGAGAAGATCCAGGACACGCCAAGTTTCCCCAAAAATCGTAGGAAATTGTCTATAAATTGGTCCTATTGCGTCCCTAAGTACTTTACCGTAGAAAACCCCTTCATTGCCGTTCATTTTCAGCATGTTTTCCTTGATTTTTCCATCGGAAGTCTTCACCGGATTTGGTTGGAGACCTTACCGGAGTCGAGGTTACGGCCTTAAATCTTCCTCTCTTTTTTCTTTCTAGTTTGTGGGCCATCACCACCGCCATATTGAAGCCGGCAAGCCATCAGTTTTGGGCAAGAACAAGGCCTCCTCTGTTATGAGTTTTTTTTTTTATTTGTTTCTTTCTTTCGTTTTGTTGATCGTACACCGATAGTTATGGCCACTATTGAGTCATCTTTTCTTCAGCATCGAGCACCGCTGATGGCTACTGGCCCGAGTTCCCACTGGCATGGTGAGGAGAAGAGGGAAAGGAGGGAGGGGTGCTCTGTTCTAAAGAAGAAGATGAAGAAGAGAGAGAGAGATATACATCTCTTCTCTCTCTTTTTCTCCTTTATTCTCTCTCTCCTCTCTCACTAGATAAGTTGAGCGATTCATGGAAAAAAAAGAAGGGATCAGGGGACTTGGTGGTAGACCCCCAGTGAATTAGTAGAGGGTTTAAAATAAACAAATTTCTCCTTATAATTTTTATGCTAACATTGGGATGGATTCTATAGGAGAACAGTTTTTTAGACAGGAGAACGTTGAGTAGGTTCCTTAGCACCTGGTTTGAAAATCAGGATGTGGATTGATATTTAGTATATTCAATTTATTATTAGTTTAGATAAAGATTCTTCAATATAATCATATATATATATATATATATATATATATATATATATATATATATATATATATATATATATATATATATAAACACGTGTGTGTTACTACATGATTGTTGCATATTTTGTACATTTTGATATATATATTATACGTAGATGAATTGATATTGCATAATTTATGGTTAATTGATGCTCAATTATAGATATTATAAATAATAAAAAATTATGATTTAATATAATTGATGGGATTGGGTGGCATTTGGATTAGTCGGTTATGCAAGAAATATGATGTATATACTTAATCAGTCTCAAACTAAATTACGATATTATATTTGCCCTACTATTGATTGGAGCATGACCGTGACTAATCTAATACTAAAAATTGGATCATGACTTTAATAATATGAATGGGCCATAGACGGTGTTTGGACAGTTTGGCCTTGTAAAAAAATATAGTATGTGTATGCTGGATCAATCTTGGGATACAATATTGTGTTTGACTTACTACGGACTGAAGCATGGTTATAATTAATATAATACCAAAAAGGCAAGTATATGTGAAATATAGTATTTGTGATGTCAGCCATGCATTGCAATATTGTTGGTGGCCACGGATGGAAATGTGGTGCATATTTGGCTTGCCACGGGCTGAAATATGGGTGGGTCTAGTCTAATATTGAAATTATAATATTGGCAAGATCAGAACTGTGTTAATCAATTAATGGTACATAATCTTAATAAATTACTATTGAATAGAATTAGATATATGACATGTTTAATAGACTAGGATGATATTATCTATTTATCAAATTGATGATGTATGCATCTTATTATTATTTTTTAATTATATATATTTGCTAAATGATATTTTATATTCATATTGATGTGAGTATAGAGGATTTTTATTGAATTATAAAACTTACAACCATCCTTTTCTTTTTCTTTTTTAGAGTTGTAGGATATAGTTTCAGATGAATTTGATCTAAAGTTTGAATAATGGAGTCATCTTATAGATCCTGCACCATCTCTAGGACATTGCTCTAGAATTCATGTGGCCATATCATGTGGTCGGTTCGGATATTGAGTTTGGCATGTGACAACTACTATTTAGCAACATGGATCTGGCACTTCTCCATCCCAGTTTGAATGGCTCCAAAAGGTACAATAGGAACTATTAGCAAGAAGTTAAAAAGAAAGCTGCAATTGGAAGGTTCTGAGGCTTGATATCAATAATGCTGATGTCTTTCTGCAAACTAAAGCTGCATTGTTGGCCGCTCTAGAATCATATACAACATGAAGGTGAAGAAAGCTAAATTTCATGGTCCACATATCTAATAAAAGGGATTGTGCAAAATAGTATAGTCCGGTAAAGAATTAATTTACTGCACTATTGGAGAAGAATCACCTTCTAACCAGGCTTTGTTTAGTTTCAAATTACCACATCTTCCCAAGCTGCACTTGACTCCACCACTGGAGTTGAATTGAATATAAGAGATTGGGAGCCAGCACAGGAAACATGTCTCAATGCTCGCAAATATTGAAACCAGCACTCGCTTTGTCACATGCTGAGCCATCAAAATTTGTCTTCACCATAGCAAGGGGATGGAGCATCCAAAGTGTATAGAATAGATGGAGGATAATCTACCGAGGCTAAGACACTCCAGTTTCTTAAATATGGGAACATATTCATATCATCCTTGACCTAAAAGTGTTCATGTAAGGATTTGTATAAATGAGTATTTAGTCCCTCATCAGCTATGATCTTAGATATTTGTATAGGACCAAGGGACCTAAGTAATATCTTTCGACAAGAATTTCTAATTAAGTAAAATCCTAAGTTGTTACAAATAGTTCCAATCCGAGCCTGACCTGTGGTCCAGGAAATATTATAACGCAAGCCCAGTTTTGAATTGCTTATTGGCTAATCATAGTATTTATGATTGGATTTGAATATATTTGGACTCTTAGCCTAGCAAAGATGCTAGAGCTTAAACTTAAAGAATATGTTAGGACTTGTATAGATTTATGTTTGATCCAACATCAATTATGCATTAGATAGATTTTGGATATCTACATAAAATCAAAAAATCTAAATAACATCTTTCAATGGATCTTTTTAGATAAGGTTCTGAGTTGTTATGGACTTATAGTTTAGTTGTCAGTTGAGCAGCTACAAGGCAATATAATCTTGAAGGAAATGAATATAAGTTGCTATTAAAGTGACATCTTCATTGGCTATTTCCTTCCATACTTCCTTTGGCATTGGAACAATGAGTACATAATTCATATCCTCTATAATTCCTTCATAGGAAGGTTTGTAACGCCTCTATGAGCTAAGAATTCCTTACAAGATAGTCTTTGCCAACTACCTTCCACCAAAATACTTTAATCCTTTCATAGAGAATAGTTTTTCAAATCCAATTGAAATTGTTTCCAAAGTCTTCCTTGGTACCATAGATGGGAATGCCATAAGCATCTTTCAGTCACTCCACAGCTGCCGTGAGAACAGCACAATAAAGTATCAAGACCAATCACCTTTAGGAATGCTATAGTCTTGCCAACTACCTCCGACCAAAACCTTTTATTCTGGAGACTCTCCCTGACCACTCACCCTCTCTTTGATAGGCTGGTCAAACACATACGACGCTCCTTCACGGGGACCATGTTATTAGACACTTCAGTGCCACATATCACCAGATATCACCAGACTGATGCTGAGGTTTCCTACCTCCAAGTAAGATCCCAGAAAGATCAAGATAAATCATTTGATATGAAATCTATTTTTTATTCAAAGAATAAATAATAAATACTATGCAAGATGTTGTTAGCTTTGACAATGGGCCAGCTTCCCCTTTTCTACTTGAGAAATTCTTTATGCACTGCGGGTGGTGCAGACCGGGCGCACTGTCCACGGTGATTGATTCCCGCATGGGCTGATAAAAAAAAATTATTTTTTCGCATGTTACACTCTGATTCCATGCGCGAACCAATCACTGCGGACGGTGCGCATGGTTCTGCACCGCCCGCGGTGCACAAAGAATTTCTCTTTCTATTTTGTTTCCTCACATTTTGATGGTGAGTCTTTCCAAAATTGAACCCTCGTCTCTTGGCCTAGAGATGGTACCATACAAATTAAAATTTGATGATTAAAATATATAGATATATTTAGAGTTAAGTAATATATATTTTAAAATAGTTAAATTTTTTTTTAATTTTTTATATGATAAAAATAAGAGTTAGTTATTGTTACGGTGATTATCGTGAACACCTCGGATCAGCACTATATTATAACACATATCAAACTCTCAGACCATTAATACGACCGCTGATCGTCGTATGAACTGAGGAATCCATCTCCATGCTGAGCTAAGGCATCTCTAAGGTCTGACTTATATTTGAGCTATTCAGCCGACTTATCTCTTCGACGTGCACGATAGCTGTCTATCCCGAATAAGATAAGATTTGATGTAATCATCTCCCCTGATCTCGTGGGAGTATTTAAAGACTGAGTTATCTCACCCAGTTTGGCATGTCCGACGGTCCGACAATCTCGAAATCATGCAATCTCACAGCTAACAATCCAGCTATTCGACATTCTTCTATATAAACAATCAGAGCCCTCAAGACCCAAGTAAGTTCAATCGAACTCCTCTAAGAGAACCCGTTGCTGCTTCTTTGTTCTTTATTTTTCTGACTTGAGTGTCGGAGGATCCTCGTCGAAGCCATAATCTTTGGTTTGGAGACTTGTTTTGCAGGTCGTTCCAGCACCAATATCTTGGCTCAAAACTACTAGGTGTTCGTCTTCCGATCTTGATCGATTCAACCGATTCAAGGTTTGCATTTGGCTCTGTCTGAGAATTTTAAATAACCTCAGACCTTGAGGGATGTCTAAAAGCCATCTCCCATCGATGTATTAATTGCAGAAGACGTGCATCGATAGAAAACTGGCATACGTGTGATATGTGGAGACAACGAATGGATATGATTGCTACCATCAATATGGTAGTTAATACTAATGGCAGGCGAATCACACTTTGCACCATTTTCGGAAGAATACGTGCAGACGTTCTCTGATCCTTCTCATGCGGATGCAATTCGAATTCTAATCTTTTCAAAATTTATACGACAGCGAGAGCCAGCTCGAATTTTCATCCTAACTTCAGCTCGGCACATGCCTTGTTTGACACATAGCACAGGCTAAGTATCCGTCTGAGCTGTTTACTCTAATCAGATTTTGTAGATATAGCCAAAGGCTGAGCATACATTAAAGACTAAAAAGCATGATTTTTATTCACCAAAAGAAAAAGAATACATCCATTCCTGTAGAGACACTAGTATAATATCCGGGGTCTCGAATCACAAAGAATAAAAGAAGAAAAAGACATGAATCACTCTTCAAGGGGATTGCTGGGGCGATCATCTGTGAGATGGTACTCTTTGACGCTGACAATGTCTTCGGTCTAGATGGCTGCGTCGATCTGGTCCACCTCATCTGAAAAATAAGACGTCATCGTAAACCGCGACCAGCTATCCGACGACACTGCCTGTAAATCTTTGTCCAAACTATCAATTTACAGATGCTTGATGAAATCAAAGGAAAGATGCACCTGGGTAATGGACTTGCACTTCTCGAAGCCTACGAAGAACGGCATTTTGTAAGCTTGGGCTATGATCTTAGCCCTTTCTTTTTCCAGCCACTTTCTTCTACTTTCAATATGTTTGAGTGAAATCTCCTGATATATAAATTTTCCCCAAAGAAGTCTATGATTTACCTTTCTCTCTTTCAACCTCTTTTTCAGGTGCTCCACCTTTGATCCGGTCTTCTGGACTCTCGAGGGCAGCTCTAGAGAGGTTTGAACTCCCCTGGAAGTGAAACACCTGTCCTCTCGAAGAGCTCTCTCTTCTCGGCTCGTCTCTTTGGAGATTCTGGTCCTCTTGGGTGGGCTACCACTAAGACTCCTTTGAGAATGAGTTTCAAAACTTAGAGAACCTCTTCTCGCTTCAAGTGTCCTTCTCAAGTACTCCAGATCATCACAACTTTGATGACAGTTTCTCTCAACCTCAGACCTCTATTTTTTGAGGGTTTTTATCCTTCCCTTGAGATCTTCAACCTTCCTATTGGCCCTAGACTTCTATTGTTTGAGAGCCTCAATCCATCTTTCAGCCTGTCGTAATTATTCATCCCGATGGAGAATCGACTCCTGTGCCTCCTGAAGAGCCTCCTCTATAAGGTTGAGTTCCTTGGCTAACTCAATGTTATCTCTTTTCAAATATTCCAATCGATACTTCAACAAGTCGATCTTCTCTTTCTCTATCACCGGAGCATCGTGGTTGGAACTAACGAGGCTCGTCAAACATTGACCCATATGTACAAAGGACCTCAAAGCATCGGCGGATCGTTTTTTTCCTCTTTGTTCGTTAAGAAACAACTTTTCGGTTGGTGGTAGGAGGTTCCTTAAGTATTCTGTCGCAGATTGGAGGATTTTTTCTGTGGATGGAGCGCAAGGTGTCGGATCTGAAGATCCTGCATGAGCAGTGGATGCGAGAAAATGCTCAGCAAGAGTCACCATCTTTAGAGATCTCAGATCTTCCTCCGAGTTGTCGACTGCCTCTTCCATCTGCACTTCCTCGATTGAATCTTTTTCAGAGCATTTCTCGACGCTCATCTCCAGTGTCATCTTCGTCGGTGCCCCATCAGTCGGGACTTTCTTTGGAGAACCCTGCATCGCAGCTTCCAATGGTTGGGTCGTGGGTTTGATGGTAGGGACAGTATGTTCTTCTTGTCTGACTATGGATTCCATTTCAGCAATCGGAACCACAACCTACCTCTTATGAGCCAAAATTTACTCAAATCTCTTCATGCGCTGTGAATCCATCTTGCTCTAAGAAATCATGATGGACAATCAACACAGAGAGATATGTGGCTATTCACTCCTTCAAAGAGTAAATTTAAAGGAAAAAAAAAATAAAAAGCCATAGCAAAATGATTAAAACCTCGAAGAGATCATCATCTGAATGGTCCCATCAGTTATGTCCATCCGTATTAGTCGCATTAGGTTGACGTCATCCACCTTAAATGTAATAGAAGCAGGTGTGAAGGCAGAAGCATTTGGCATTGGATCCGAAGAACTTTTGGAGTACTCCTTTCGTCTGATTTTCAGACTTAAGAGTAGGAGGATAGTGTTACGGTGATTACCGTAAGCACCTCGAATCAGTACTATATCATAACATATGTCAAGCTCTTAGACCATTAATACGACCGTTGATCACCATATGAGCTGAGGAGTCTATTTTTGTGCTGAACTAAGGCGTCCCTAAGGTCTGATCTGTATTTGAACTGTTCAATCGGCTTATCTCTTCGACGTGCGTGACAGCTGTCTATCCCAAATAAAATAAGATTTAGCGTAACTATCTCTCTTGATCTTACGGGAGCATTTAAAGGCTGCATTATCTCATCCAATTTGGCATGTTCAACGGTCCAACAATCTCGAGATCATGCAATCTCACAGCTAACAATCCAGCTATTCGATATTCTTCTATATAAATAATCAGAGCTCTGAGGATCCAAGTAAGTTCAGTTGAACTCCTCTTAGAAAATCTATTGCTGCTTCTTTATTTTTTATTTTTCTAACTTGAGCGTTAGAGGATCCTCAGCGGAGCCACAACCTCCAATATGAAGATTTGTTTTGTAGGTCGCTCCAATATCAATATTCCTGCTCGAAGCTGTCAGGTATCCATCTTTCGATCTCGATCGATTCAAGCAGCAGCAGTTATGTTTTTAGTTCTTGAAGTTTAGCATATTTTTCAAAAATAATCTCTAAAGTTCAAAAACATGAATCTTGATTTATTTACTTTTTAAACCATTTTAATGTTGTGCTTTTCTTAGATTTTGGCCACATTTTCTTACAAAAAATTTCAGTTGTTGATAATAGATGTTTACGCAGTGAAGACATATGTTTATGTGGCAAAAACTATTTAAACAGAGATGATGTGGTATTAATTGAGGTGACATGATATAAATGATGTGACATATAAATGATGATATGGCATAATAGATGAAATTTATTTTGATGATGTGGCATATCGATATGATATTTTTTTTAAAAGTATCCAATCATGAGTGCCACGTCAACATCCATATGCCATATTATTACTCATATGAATGATGATGTGGCATAAATGATGATGTAATATATGAACGATAATGTGGCATTTGTTATGAAATTTCTTATCTAAAATTTCTTATCATCGGGTGCCATATTATGCATCATTCATATGCCACGTCATCACCTATATGCCAGATCATCATTCATATGCCACGTTATCGTCTATGTACTATAAATTATATTTTTAATTCTCTAAGTTATATAAATATTTTTGTATGATACATAGAGTTTAAAAAAATCTTTAATTAAGTACTTTGAATTTCCACTATGATCTAATTTAACCTTTTTGGCCTGATGGTTGGACAGGTGATGATTTTGATGTGGGGTGAGCCGCTGGATGCATTTAAAAAGTCGTAGATGATGGTGGTGTTTGAAATAGAAAGGCTGGGTCCGAACCTCAAGATGCTCTCGAAGAAGATCAAGCTTGGAGATTTGATGACACTACTATAATATAGGACAACCATTGCTGTAACCCAAAAAATCACTGCTATAATCTATGGTTAGACAACCGTTGCCACTGTGGCCGTCGTCAAAGGCTTATGGTAGTGGTTTTTTGGGATACGGTAGTAGTTCTGTCAACTGCTACCATAGAAAGGTATAGCAGTAATTTTACAACTATTGCGATAGCAACTTTTGCCATAGAGGCTATGACAGCAATTTTAACCATTGCCATACAGCTATGGCAGCGATTGTCCAACCGCTGCCGTAGCTTTTCATCGGTCAAAATAGCCGGTAGGTAATAGACGGTGCCGAACCCATTGGGGCGGCGGCGGATGGGCCCATCGAGATGGCAGCAGACAGTGACTGGGGGCACCGACGGCTAGTGGATGACGATGATGGCCGACGGAGCCCGAGTAGAGAGAGAGATCACGAAATGCTCAAGCCTATGCTGTAGCTAGTTAAAAACCTAAGTCATTATATACATATTATTTATTTCTTCCACAATCGATGTGGGACTATCACAATCAACCATAGATTAGACTTATCGCAGCGATTATAAATAACCATTGCTACAGATCAACCTATGACAGCGGTTATCGGTAACCGCTGACGTAGGTCCAATCTATGGCAGCGATCGGTGATAACCACTGCCATAGATAGAGAAATAATAGCGGTTATATCTAGCTGCTGTCATAAGTACGATATGGTAGCGGTTAGTAAATCATTGCCATAGATATATAGCAGCGGTTATTATGCAACTGTTGTTATAGAGGCAGAATATAATTTTTTTCTATTTTTTTCTGAATATGATATAATTTTAAAATTTAAAGTCCATCTACACTATTCATTATCTAAATAACTATCGTTATAGTATCGTCACAAAAGACCATTTCGATCCGATAGTTCTAGATATATCGATCATTAAAATTTGATTTCGACGGTCATGAACAGTCACCATTCAATTTTTGGTATTGCGCGATGCAGCAGGAGGAAAGAAGAAATAAAAAAAAATAATTAAAATATATGGATCAGCCACAAAAGGGCTCACTTTCACGGGGCATGCAAACTTCACTATGAAAAAAAAATTTACAAGAGGAGATCTCACCCTCAACCCTCGTATACCCAATTTTTCTCTCACAGAAAGTTTTTCCTCACAAAAGTTCTCTCTCTTGGAAGACTCTCTTGAACTCCTGAAGCAACTGCTGTCCAGTATCCAGGAGCCTCCTGCTTCTCCTCTCAGTGTCGCAGGCTCTCTCTCTTCATGGTGTTCACATTCTTTGGTTTCCGTGCGACCTCATGAAGAACCAAGCTGCCACAAAAGTTTCCGTGGGAAAAACCAAGCCACCACCCTCTGTTTCACACGATCAAGCCCTTTTAAAAGGCTTAATCTCGTGTTAGATTAGGTTTAGAACTCCTAAACTAACCCAAATCAAGCATCAAGCCATTGGATCATGATCGGGAGCTCCCTGAGTCGTCCGATCGTGCTTCGATTTATTAAATAGTATCGTGGACCGTGAGAAACAACTGAAAAACGCCCACGCGGTCCATGCGCTGGGCCGTGGACTCAGGTACAGGCCCTCGGTGTGGCGCCTGGGCCTGGGCCGGCCTGCACGTGCAAGCCTGGGCCGCTCCCTATCGGGCGCCTGGGCTCGGGCCGCGCCTTGCATGTGCGCCTGGGCCGGGCAGCGCACCCGCTCCTGGGCCGCGCGCCCCACGCCAGGCAGTGCCCTACGCGCCTGGCCCACGCACTGCCGCGCACTGGGCTGCATCCCCCAACTGCGGCCGCATCGCTGCCGCTCCGCCGGCCTGCCACCGGCAACCGACGGTCCTCCACCGTCTCGAATTGCGTGCCGACTTCAAAAGTACGTATCTTCTCCGTCCGAACTCCGTTTGGGGTGATCTTAGTCTCGTTGGACTTCGTTTTTCGTCGCGAACCTCACTGTGGGCCCAATGTGTACCAAATCTTGAGATGTCAAATTCTAATATTTTTTTTAGTTATATATATTTGCTAAACGATATTTTATATTCGTACTGGTGTGAGTATAGAGGATTTTTACTGGTTGTAAAGCTTACAAT
Organism: Elaeis guineensis; assembly: GCF_000442705.2. Classification (NCBI taxonomy): domain Eukaryota; kingdom Viridiplantae; phylum Streptophyta; class Magnoliopsida; order Arecales; family Arecaceae; genus Elaeis; species Elaeis guineensis. Next base: position 135,570,996 of record NC_025996.2, read on the forward strand.
CCTCCTTTTCTTTTTCTTTTTAGAGTTGTAGGATATAGTTTCAGATAGATTTGATCTAAAGTTCATGCAATGAAGTTATCTTATAGGCCCTGTATAATCTCTACGATATTATTTTAGAGTTTATGTGGCCATATCATGTGGTCGATTCGAATGTTGAGTTCAGCGTGTGGCAACTGCTATTAAGCAACATGGATCTGGCACTTCTCCATCCCGCTTTGAATGGCACCAAAAGGTACAATTGGAACTATCAGCAAGAAGTTAGTAAGAAAGCTGCAATTGGAAGGTTCCGAGGCTTCATATCAATAATGCTGATGTCTTTCTGCAAACTAAAGCGGCATTGTTGGCCTCTTTAGAAACATATACAATATGAAGGTGAAGAAAGCTAAATTTCATTGTCCACATATCTAGTAAAAAGGGATTGTGCAAAATAGTATAGTCCGGTAAAAAATTAATTTACTGCACTATTGGAGAAGAATCACCTTCTAACTAGGCTTTGTTTAGTTTCAAATTACCATACCTTCCCAAGCTGCACTTGACTCCACCACTGGAGTTGAATTGAATATAAGAGATTAGGAGCCAGCACAGAGAACATGTCTCAATGTTCACAAATATTGAAACCAGCACTCGCTTTATCATCACATGCTGAGCCATCAAAATTTTTCTTCACCATAGCAAGGGGATGGAGCATCCAAAGTGTATAGAATAGATGGAGGATAATCTACTGAGGCTAAGACACTCCAGTTTCTTAAATATGAGAACATATTCATATCATCTTTGACCTAAAAGTGTTCATGTAAGAATTTGTACAAATATGTATTTAGTCCTTCATCAGCTATGATCTTAGATACCTGTATAGGACCAAGAGATCCAAATAATATTTTTCGACAAGAATTTTTAATTAAGTAAAATCCTAAGTGGTTACAAATAGTTCCAAACTAAGCCTAACCCATCGTCCATGTGGTCCAAGGAATATTATAACGCAAGCCCAGTTTTGAATTGATTATTGGCTAATCGTAGTATTTATGATTGGATTTGAATATATTTGGACTCTTAGCCTAGCAAGGATGCTAGAGCTTAAACTGGGAGAGTATGTTTGGACTTGTATGGATTTATGTTTGATCCAACATTACTTACGTATTAAATAGATTTTGGATATTTACATAAGATCAAAAAATCTAAATAACATTTTTAAATGAATCTTTTTAGATAAGGTTCTGAGTTGTTATGGACTTATAGTTTAGTTGTCAGTTGAGCAGCTACAAGGCAATATAATCTTGAAGGAAATGAATATAAGTTGCTATTAAAGTGACATCTTCATTGGCTATTTCCTTCCATACTTCCTTTGGCATTGGAACAATGAGTACATAATTCATATCCTCTATAATTCCTTCATAGGAAGGTTTGTAAAACCTCTATGAGCTAAGAATTCCTTACAAGGTAGTCTTTGACAACTACCTTCCACCAAAATACTTTAATCCTTTCATAGAGAATAGTTTTTCAAATCCAATTGAAATTGTTTCCAAAGTCTTCCTTGGTACCATAGATTAGAATGCCTTGAGCATCTTTCAGTCACTCCACAGCTGCCGTGAGAACACCACATTAAAGTATCAAGACCAATCACCTTTAGGAATGCTATAGTCTTGCCAACTACCTCCGACCAAAACCTTTTAACCTGGAGACTCTCCCTGACCACTCACCCTCTCTTTGATAGGCTGGTCAAACCCATACGACGCTCCTTCACGGGGACCATGTTATTAGACACTTTAGTGCCACATATCACCAGATATCACCAGACTGATGCTGAGGTTTCCTACCTCCAAGTAAGATCCTAGAAAGATCAAGATAAATCATTTGATATAAAATCTATTCTTTATTCAAAGAATAAATAATAAATACTATGCAAGATGTTGTTAGCTTTTGACAATGGGCCAGCTTCCCCTTTTCTACTTGAGAAATTCTTTATGCACCGCAGGCGGTGCAGACCTTGCGTACTACCTACGGTGATTGGTTCCCACACAGGTTGATGAAAAAAAAATTATTTTTTCACACGTCACACTCTGACCCCATGCGTGAACCAATCATCGTGAGTGATGCGTGCGGTTCTACACCGCCTATGGTGCACAAAGAATTTCTCTTTCTATTTTGTTTCCTCTCATTTTGATGGTGAGTCTTTCCAAAATTGAACCCTCATCTCTTGGCCTAGAGATGGTACTATCCAAATTAAAATTTGATTATTAAAATATATAGATATATTGATAGTTAAGCAATATATATTTTAGAATAGCTAAAGATTTTTTTTAATTTTTTATATGATAAAAATAAGAGTTAGTTATTGTTACGGTAATTATCGTGAGCATCTCGGATCAGCGCTATATCATAAAACATATCAAGCTCTCAGACCATTAATACGACCATTGATCATCGTATGAGCGAGGAATCCATCTCCGTACTGAGCTAAGGTGTCTCCAAGGTCTGACCTGTATTTGAGCTGTTCAGCTGACTTATCTTTTCGACGTGCACGATAGCTGTCTATTCCGAATAAGATAAGATTTGACGTAATCATCTCCCCTGATCTCGTGGGAGTATTTAAAGGCGGAGTTATCTCACCCAATTTGGCATATCCAACGGTCCGACAATCTCGAAATTGTACAATCTCACAGCTAACAATCCAGCTATTCAACATTCTTCTATATAAACAATCAGAGCCCTAAGGATCCAAGTTCAATCGAACTCCTCTAAGAGAACCTATTGCTACTTCTTTGTTCTTTATTTTTCTGACTTGAGCATTGGAGGATCCTCGCCGGAGCCACAATCTCCAGTTTGGAGACTTGTTTTACAGGTCGCTCCAGCACCAATATCCTAGCTCGAAGCTACCAGGTGTTCATCTTTCGATCTTAACCGATTCAACTGATTCGAGGTCTGCATTTGGCTCTGTCTTGGGATTTTAAATAACCTCAGACCTTGAGGGACGTCCAAAAGCCATCTCCCATCGATGCATTAATTGCAGAAGACGTACATCGATAGAAGACTGACGTACGTACGACACGTGGAGACTACGAATGGACATGATTGCTACACCGATATGATAGTTAATACCAATGACAGACGAATCACACTTTACACCACTTTCAGAGGAATACGTGCAGACGTGCTCCGATTCTTTCCATGCGAATGCAAATCGAATTCTGATCTTTTCGAAATATGTACGACAGTAGGAGCTAGCTCAGATTTTCGTCCTAACTTCAGCTCGGCACATGCCCTGTTTGAAACATAGCACAGGCTAAGTATCCGTCTAAGCTATTTATTCTAATCCGGTTTCCTAGATACAACCAAAGATCGAGCATACATTAAAGACTAAAAAGCATGATTTTTATTCATCAAAAGACAAGGAATACATCTATTCCTGTAAAGACACTAGTATAAGACCAGGGGTCTCGAATCACAAAGAATAAAAGAAGAAAAGGGCACGAATCACTCCTCAAGAGGATTGCTGGGGCGGACATCTATGAGATGGTACTCTTTGACATTGATAACACCTTCGGTCTGAATGGCTGCATCGATCTTGTCCACATCATCTGAAAAATAGGACGTCATCATAAACCACGACCAGCTATCCAATGACACTGCCTGTAAATCATTGTCCAAACAATCAATTTATAGATGCTTGATGAAATCAGGGGAAAGATCCACCTGGGTAATAGACTTGCACTTCTCGAAGCCCATGAAGAATGCCGTTTTGCAAGCTTGAGCTATGATCTTAGCCCCTTCTTTCTCCAGTCGCTTTCTTCTACTTTCAGCATGTTTGAGTAAAATTTTCTGATCTATAAATTTGCCTAAGAGAAGCTTATGATTTACCTTTTTCTTATTCAACCTCTTCTTCAGGTTCTCCACCTCTGATTTAGTCTTCTGGACTTCCGAGGGCAGCTCTGGGGAGGTCTGAACTCCTCTGGAAGCGAAACACCCATCCCCTCGAAGAGCTCTCTCTTCTCGGCTCATCCCTTTGGAGATTCTGATCCTCTTGGGTGGGCTACCACTGAGGCTCCTTTGAGAATGAGTTTCAAAACTCAGAGAACCTCTCCTCGCTTCAAGTGTCTTCTTCAAGTGCTCCAGGTCATCACAACTCTGATGATAGTTTCTCTCAACCTCAGACCTCTATTTTTTGAGGATTTTAATCCTCCCCTTGAGGTCTTCAACCTTCCTGTCGGCCCTAGACTTCTGTTGTCGAGAGCCTCAATCCATCTTTCAGCCTGCCGTAATTGTTCGTCTCGATGGAGAATCGACTCCTGCACCTCCTGAAGAGCCTCCTCTGTAAGATTGAGTTCCTTGGCCAACTCAGTGTTATCTTTTTTCGGATATTCCAATCGATACTTCAACAAGTCGATCTCCTCTTTCTCTATCACCAGAGCATCATGGTTGAAACTAACGAGGCTCGTCAGACATTGACCTATATGTACAAGGGACCTCAAAGTATCGACGGATCATTTTTCCCCCCTTTGTTCGTTGAGAAACAACTTTTCGGTTGACGGTAGGAGGTTCCTTAAGTATTCTGTCGCAAATTGGAGGATCTCTTCTGTGGATGGAGCGCAAGGCAATGGATCTGAAGGTCCTACATGAGCAGTAGATGCGAGAAAATACTCAGCAAGAGTCACCATCTTCGGAGATCTTAGATCTTCCTCTAGATTATCGACCACCTCTTTTATCTACACTTCCTTGGTCGAATCTTTTTCAGAGCATTTCTCGACGCTCATCTCTGGTGTCATCTTCGTCGATGCCCCATCGGGCGGGACTTTCTCTGAAGAATCCTGCATCATAGCTTCCAATGGTTGGGCCATGGGTTCGATGGTAGGGACAGCATGTTCTTCTTCCCTAACTATGGGTCTCATTTTAGCAACCGAAACCACAACCTATCTCCTATGAGCTAGAATTTGCTCAAGTCTCTTCACACACTGTGAATCCATCTTGCTCCAAGAAATCACGACGGACAATCAACACAGAAAGATATGTGGCTATTCGTACCTTCAAAGAGTAAATTTAAAGGAGAAAAAAAATAAAAGGCCACCGCAAAATGATTAAAACCTCGAAGAGACTATTGTCTGAGTGGTCCCATCAGTTACTTCCATCCGCATTAGCCGCATTAGGCTGATATCATCCTTCTTAAATGTAACAAAAGCAGGCATGAAGGCAGAAGCGCTTGGCGTTGGATCCGAAGTACTTTTGGAGTACTCCTTTCGTCTGATTCTCAGACTTAAGAGTAGGAAGATAGTATTACAGTGATTATCGTGAGTACCTCGGATCAGTACTATATCATAACATATGTCAATCTCTCAGTCTATTAATACGATTGCTGATTACCATATGAGCTGAGGAGTCTATTTCCGTACTGAACTGAGGCATCCCCAAGGTCTGATCTGTATTTGAGTTGTTTAGCCGACTTATCTCTTCGACGTGTACGATAGTTGTTTATCCTGAATAAGATAAGATTTAGTGTAACCATCTCCCCTGATCTTGCAAGAGTGTTTAAAGGCTGAGTTATCTCATCCAGTTTGGCATGTCCAATGGCTCGACAATCTTGAGATCGGACAATCTCATAGCTAACAATCCAGTTGTTCGACATTCTTTTATATAAACAATCAGAGCCCCGAGGATCCAAGTAAGTTCAGTTGAACTCCTCTCAAAGAATTCGTTGCTGCTTCTTTATTTTTTATTTTTCTAACTTGAGCATTGGAGGGTCTCCATCGGAGCTACAACCTCTGATTTGAGGACTTGTTTTGTAGGTCGCTCCAGTACCAACATCCCTGCTTGAAGCTATCAAGTGTCCGTCTTCCGATCTCGATCGATTCAAGCAGCAACAGTTATATTTTTAGTTCTTGAAGTTTAGCATATTTTCAAAAATAATCTCTAAAGTTCAAAAATGTGAAATTTGATTCATTTACTTTCTAAACCATTTCAATGTTGTCCTTTTCTTAGATTCTAGCCACTTTCTCTTACCAAAAATTTCAGTTGTCGATAATTGATGTTTACGCAGTGAAGACATATGTTTATGTGGCAAAAACTACCTAAACAGAGATGATGTGGCATTAATCAAGGTGACATAATATAGATGATATGACATATAAATAATGATATGGTATAATAGATGAAATTTATTTTGATGATGTGGCATATCGGTATGATATTTTTTTTTAAAAGTATCCAATCATGAGTGCCACGTCAACATCCAAATTTTACATTATTACTCATATGGATGATGATGTGGCATAAATGATGATGTAATATATGAATGATGATGTGGTATTTGTTATAAAATTTTTTATCTACAAGTATATAATCATTGGGTGCCATATTATGCATCATTCATATGCCACATCATCACCTATATGCCAGATCATTATTCATATGCCACGTTGTCATCTATGTACTATAAATTATGTTTTTAATCCTCTAAGTTATATAAATATTTTTGTATGATACATAGAGTTTAAAAAAATCTTTAAGTACTTTGAATTTTTACTATGATTTAATTTAATCTTTCTAGCCTGATGGTTGGATAGGTGATGATTTTGATGTGGGGTGAGTCACTGGATGCATTTAAAAAGTCGAAGATGATGGTGGTGTTTGAAATAGGAAGGCCGGGTCCGAACCTGAAGATGCTCTCAAAGAAGATCAGGCTTGGAGATTTGATGACACTACTACAAAATAGGGCAACCACTGTCGTAGCCCAAAAAATCCTGCTATAATCTATGGTTAGACAACCACTGCCACTATGGCCATCATCAAAGGCTTATGGCAGCGGTTTTTTGGGATACGGTAGCAGTTCTGTCAACTGCTACCATAGAAAGGTATGACAGCGGTTTTGCAACTGGTGTTATAGCAACCGCTACTATAGAGGCTATGGCAGTAGTTGTAATCGTTGCCATACAGCTATGGCAGCGATTGTCCAACTGCTACCGTAGCTTTTCACCGATCAAAATGATCGGTAGATAATGGACGATGGTCGGTCGGTGGCCGAACTCATTGGGGTGGCAGTGGATGGGCACATCGAGACAGCGACGGACAGCGATCGAGGGCACCGATGGTCGGTGGATGACGATGGTGGCCGATGGAGCCCAAGTAGAGAGAGATCACGAAATGCTCAAGTCCATGCTATAGCTGGTTGAAAACCTAAGTCATTATATACGGATCATTTATTTCTTCCATAACTGATGTGGGACTATTACAATCAACCATAGATTGGACCTATCGCAGCGGTTATAGATAACCATTGCTACAGGTCAACCTATGATAGCGGTTATCGATAACCACTGACGTAGGTCCAATCTATAGCAGCAGTTGGTGATAACCACTGCCATAGATAGAGATATGACAGCGGTTATACCTAATCGCTGCCATAAGTACGATATGGCAGTGGTTAGTAAATCGTTGCCATAGATATATAGAAGCGGTTATTATGCAATCGCTGTTGTAGAGGTAGAATATAATTTTTTTTATTTTTTTTTAATATAATATAATTTTAGAATTTAAAGTTCGTCTTCATCATTTATTATCTAAATAATTATCATTATAGTATCATCACAAAAGACCATCTCGATCCGATAGCCCTAGATATATCGATCATTAAAATTTGATTTCGACGGTCCTGAACAGCAACGTGATGATTTGATAAATAGAGATCACCGATGGATCCAAAAACTTACAACGATGATCTCAGTGATATTTGTATTATACTATCAAAATTTTACTTCAATTAGACATCATTATTATGATCAATTTAGCACGTGATGATTTGGACCATTAAATGAAAAATGAGTGATAAAAAGGCCAAATAGTTTCCGATTATAAGATAATTTTTTTAATAAATAATCTTTGCTACTATTTTGATTGTTTGTATGGTGATGATCATATAATTCAAACCGTGCATATATGAACGATCTAAACTTATATGTCGCTTGCTACTTATTCTTAAATTCTTTAAGTAATTGTACTTATGTTATTGTAAGATGTGCTCAAATGGATTCTAATATATGCATATATTTTGAATTTTATGATTACCATCGTATAAATGATTAAAATACTAACAAAGATCATGTATCCAAAAAATCACTTCAATCGGACGTTGATTGGCTTTGTGATCACTCATTTTTTATTTAACGGTCAAAATCATCCTGTGCTAAATTGATCATACTAATGATGTCTAATTAAAATAAAATTTTGATAGTGTGCTACAACTATCATCAAGATCATCGTCGTAAATTTTTAGACCCATCAGTAGTCTCTATCTATTAAATCATCGTACAGTTATTTGTGACCATCGAAATCGAATTTTAATGATCGACAAAGCTAGGGCTATCGGATCAAGGAGATATTTTATAAAGATACTCTAACGATAATTGTTTAGATAATGAAATATAAAAATATACTTGAAATTTAATTTTACTATTATAGGGTCACATAATCATCCAAAATTATTTATAAGTATCGACTAAATTTTTTTAAAATTTTAATTTGATGGGTAAAATGATGTTTTTTCATAAAATTATCATTGCAGCCACGTAGATCTCAAAAAATTATATGAAATCAAAAAAAAAATTGCTGAAATCCAACCTTTAGATCAAGTTATGGAATGACAAAGTTTTTACTTACGATTGTGGTTATAGTAACCATTGCTGTAAGTCTGACCTACCATAGTAGTTATAAATAATCGTTGCAGTAGATATAATCTATGGCAGTAGTTGTAATTTTTGATTGACTTGCTGCAAGTTTAACATGGTGTCATCGTTGAAACGAATATTGCCCTGGCAAGAAGATAAAAGAGCTAGGTGTGGGTAATTTTTGTCCAATTTGACCGGCTATTTTTTCCGGCAAACATTTAACCGGCTGGAAGATTTCAAAAGTTTAGAACGGTCGAGATTTAACTTCTGGGACACAATTTCTTGCTGAAACAGAGCATATGACAAAAGATCTTTTGACCTCCCAATTCCAATGGATCAATGGATCATAGAATCCTCCATGACCAGATATACATCATGAAAACTTTCTAAAATATAGATTCCATACTCAAACCTGCTTTTCTCTCAATCATACAACCATTTTATAGATCTTTTATGTATGAAATCAGTGGAGAAGAATATCTTCTAACAGTTTTAGTTCCCCAAAAAAATTTCTTAAGTAATCCTTACCCCTTGGTATCTAAGGATCTCCCCTATGAGCTCCCCCTTGCCTGACCCAACGTACCTCCCACATACCTTCCCATCCCTCAGAAACAAGAAGGTGGGCACCTCCACCACGTCCATATCCTTCAAGAACTCCATGCAGCTCTCGTTCTCGTCGCCGTTCATCCTGGCGAACACCACGGCGTCCGCCATCGACCTCGAAAGCTTGATCACCGTCGGGTAGACCTTCACGCAGGGCCCGCAGTGCTTCAGCCCGACGTCGAGCACCAGCAGCTTCCCCTCGGGCCCCCGGTGCTCGTCGATCAGCGCCTCGACGTCCTCCCGGCAATGGAGCTGCACCACGCCGGCGTGGCTGTCGCCGTAGTAGAGCACGTCGCCGACCAGCTGGTCCGGGCCGATGCCCTCCTCCTCGTGGACCTTCTCCATTCCTTTGTAGAAGCTGAAGTGGGGGACCCTGTCGATGCCTTCCCGCCGGCAGAGCTCGCGGGTGTCGTCGGACTCGTCGCCCATGACGAAGAGGAAGTCGACGTCGTCGCACATGCGGCTGAGCTCCACCATGCAAGGGTAGATGCGGCGGCTGTTGGGGCTGTGGCTGGCGGCGTACTCGACGACCACCAGCTTGCTCTTGGCGGACCGGAGGGCGGCGTCGAATTCGGCGATGCTGTGGACCTGGTGGACTCGCTCGTCGCTGCCGGCGGAGGGTTTCCAGGTGCCGCTTTTGGCGGCAGTGGCGCGAGGGGAGAGATGGAATGGCCGGAGAGGCGGTGGAGGTCTTTTCTTGGTGGAGATGAAGAGGGAGGTGGAGGAGAAGGGGGATGGATCTTTTTTGGAGGAGGAGGGGAGGGAGGATGGGATTTTAGATAAGAAGGTGGATATGGAAGCCATGGGAGTGAAGGCTTTGAGGTGGTTTTTGGAGGAGAGGAAGATGAGGGGAGTTGAAGATTATAATAGTGGAATTGGAGGTTCAAGTTCATGAGCTTTTTCTGCTCCTCAAGAGTTTGTGGTTGGTGTTTGAGATTCCATAGATTTTTATGGATAGATTTTTTGGTTTTTTTTTTTTTTTTTTGCCTTCTTTTCGGTTTTGGAGCACGTTCCAGCCTTTTTTTGGCCCATTAAGTGGTTTGTAAACTCAAAGCCCATTAAAGACTTATTCAGGTAGTTAGACTCAAAATTTTATAAGATTATAAGTAGGTCAAATTTAATATATATAAATATTTAAGATTATTTTTGAGTGAACTGGTTCAGATCCCATGGAGAAAAAAAAAATGATCTACTGAGATTTTTTTTTTCTCTCCATGGGATTCAAATCCGTTCATTCAAAAAATGATTCTGAGTACTTGTAAACAAATGATCTGATCTATTTATAATATATTATTTTTATGATTAGATCATAAATTTTATAAAATTTTAGATTCAATTATCCAAATAGATCCTGAGCGATTTCTAGAGTCATGAATGGATTGAGATGTGGATACTGAAGGGTTTGGGTAGTTGCCTTTTGAAGTGTCAGCGTTTGGGTGGTTTGTTAAAGGTGGAACGGACCATTTACTTTTGTGATCGAGTCAGCATGAACCAACAGGCGGACGCGTTACCTCGGCGCGTTGGCGTCCCACGTGATGAGTCGGTGGTAGTGAACGAATGAACGACCTCTCGCCCCACCACACCACACTCCTGTCGTATGAGGTTTAATTTATCCTATTCTTAACTCAACCAAATATTTTAGGAGCACGCACGGCTTCTCACCATGACTAATGGAGCCAGTAGCCACTGGGAAACTGCATGCGTGACGCATGGTCTTATGACTGCCGTTCCGCTTTCATTATGCGTTGCTTAACCTAATTCTAGCGTTGCGTGACTTTTGGCTAGCTAGAAAAGAGCTCCTTTACATACCAAGGCTAGTCTAGGTCACCTTAGATGGGGGTGGCAACAGCCAAAATGCATCACTTCAATCGCTTGAATCATCTATTTTAGAACTCTGTCGTCTCCAGATTGGGAGTATTTCTTGTTTGATCTATAATAGGATCACTTATTTCAGAGTGAATGATAAAATTTACAACCCATAGAGCCAACAAACTTGAGTTTCCATAATTATCCTTCTGATAATCATTTTATGTTTATATTTATGGTCATACAATTAGTAGTAGATATTTAACATAATTTTCCTGTGAATTATTTTTTTGATATTTTTTTCTTTGATTACTTCATATTAATTTGATGTTGTGCTTTATTTTTGTTTTTACACACTATTTGATCATTTTTCAACATGAATTTGCTTATGCATGCCATTACTCTACTAGGATGGTCGAAAATCAGAGCGTCAAGCTGAAGTGTTTTTGATGAAACACAATACTTGAAGCTGAGTCTCGATGGTGATCGGATCACGATTTTTCATTGATCAACTGATCATAAAGTAGTTATTCCCTCCATTAGGTTTATGACATGGTGTTTGGGAAACAGAATGGGTGATGCAAACCATGCCCTTCCTCACAACTTAAACCCTAGTAAGCCCCACATCTCCAATAAGTTCAATGATGATGCTGTTATCATGCACGCATGTCGTTTTCTGTATGGATTTATGTTATCCAGTCTGTCAGTAGCCCCAACTTGAATGACAATAACTAATGAAGACATCTAAGCAAAAAGAACATACGCATAGAACGCGTAAACCTCCAATCAATCTCAAGCAAGCATGTGAGGTCTGGCCCATCCTCTATCATCTAACACAATCATAAACTATTTTATGACAACCAAACTCTGATTTTTTTTCTTTAAATTTATTCCTAGATTCATTTCATACAAGGATTTCGACCAGCTTTCCTTCACCAGTTAGATATGAGCTGGCTCGTTCGTTATATAAGCCATGGTCACAATGTGTGGTTCATTGCTTGCTTAAAAGTTTAAACAAGAGATGCAGATGGAGATGGAGCGAAACTTGGTAAAAGAAGACAATTCACCAATGAAGAGAGATGGCCGAGTCTTAACGAGGTGTCCCAATCTTAGGATCATGAGGAGCCTCAGGAATGCGGAAGGCATCGAGGAGGCGCATGGCGGCAAGGTCGTCGGCCGCGACGATGAGAATGGCGTGGTGACGGTGAAGATTGTGGTGACCAAAGAGCAGCTGAGGCAGATGGTTGCGTCGACAGGCCGAGGATGGAGCAATGCCGGCCTTCATCAGTTGGCAGCCCCGCCGAGCATGGAGCAGTTGCTGCATGTGCTTAGGAGACGGCATATGAAGAAAGCTGAGGCCGGGAAAGGTTGTAATGGGAGTGGCTGGAGGCCTGCGCTTCAGAGCATCCCTGAGGAAAATTAAGGATATGTATGACGATTGACAATATACTGCTTACTTTGAGGTTGGCCCTAACAGGGCTTAATGATGTATATCTGTAGAGCTCCAGCTAATATCTTTGTTTCCTTGGGTTCTGATGACCTTAATGATCAGATGTACCACGGTTTGTTTATTTTGCACTTCGTTTTTTTTTTTTCTTGGTTGAAGGAAAGTTTAGAGATGTAGCACTCAACGTGGAGAACCTTTCGGCTATTTAGAATGAAAGTGCAAGGATTTGATATGGATCTTCTTCTGCAATTGTGAAAAAGATGATAGGTTTATGGTTTATGGATCGGTATAGCTTGATGCTGGTGTTTTGTTTTTTCAAACCTTTTTCTCTGTTGTTTTAGATCTAAATTAGCCGCTTGTATGCCTCTGTTCAGTGCCGTAAGTAACTCCCAATTCTCTCTTACCGGCTTGTTAGCAGCTCATCCCGGTGTAATTTGGTTCTCCTTCATTTCATATGAAGGCCAGGTGGCATTTTCATTTTTGCCTCCCTTATCATCAAAAAACAACATCTTCTTCATTTATTTTTGTCAACATAATTTTAAGGATCATGTAACAACCTGTATTAGTCCATAATATTTTTTTTTGTTGGTCTGATTTTATATCGGTCTATATTATTTTTCTTTTGTTAGCACGATCTACTTCTATCAATTTGTAGTTTTTTTTTTTTTTTTGTTAGCATGATCCTATATTAGTTGATATTATTTTTTTTGTATGAATTTTGTACATTAGTATGTATAACCCCAGAGATGTATAGGATGTGATGCAACAAAAATATAAAGTCCTCTCTCTCTCTCTCTCTCTCTCTCTTATTTTTCTTTTCTTCTTCAAAAATTTTAACCTAGTATCAGAGCCACGGATCACCTAATTTACCGTTGCCACCCCTTCTACCTCCATTGTGGCCATCATTGCTATGACTAGAAGCTTTGAAGACCTCGACCTATTGTGGACCTATCGATCTTTGTTTTCTGGTGAATCAACGCTTAAAGATCCTCTATTTTCAATGAATCTCCAAATCCTCTGTTTGCTAATGAATCAACACCCAAAGGTCCTATATTTCCTAATAGATTTGCAGATCTTCTATTTTTCGATAGATTAACACCCATAGATGTTTTGTTTTTTGATGGCTCCGAAGCTTCTCTCCACCATTTTTCTCTTTAGTTTTAGATCTTCTATTATCTCTCGTCATCACCACTCAACCTCTTTCTCTCCATTTTCGGTGTCACTTACTATCTCTGACTCCATCATCCAGATCAAGATCTCTTGATTCTTTATGCTTCCTCCAGCTGTAAAGATTGTCGATCTTTGATTGTCTTCTCTCTAAGAGTTAGTCCTCATTGCAACTACCATTTTCTACATCACTGCTACATCATCTAAAATAGCTACAATAAGTGACACATCACCATCACATCAGCATAGACAAGACATACCATCGAGCCACACCATCATTGACCACATGGCATCTTGCTACATTATTATCTATCCAACTACAAAACTTGTCACATCACCTATTTTGCCATATCATTATAATATGAGAGACACATTAACTATTAATCAAATACAATAATCTATATCATCAAATATATTAATCAACCACATCGGCACACACATCAACATGTCATGTTGATCAGAGACATTGATAGACATGCAAGCGTGTCATGTTAGTTAGCCATCTTAATGGACATGTCAGTCTATCATGTCAGTTAGTTACATTAGTATTGCCACATCAATTTGCTACATAAGCTCTTTGATCTACCACATTAATTTTTGAGCTATTATATCAGCTCCTATTTTATCATGTCAGATTTTGTATTATTATATCAGCCTAACACATCCATCTACTATATTGATTTCTAAGCTATTAAGTCAGCTCCTGATCTGCCACATCAGTATTTATGTTGCTATATTAGCTATTGATCTACCATATCAACTCTTGATCTACTATGTCAGATTTTAGGTGATGACACATTATTTTGCCTTACTAGCTTTTGAATTACTATATTAGCTCCCGATTTGCTATAGCTTTTGAGCTTCTATTACAACTGCTAATCTATCACATCAGGCTCTATGCTGCCATATAAGCTCATAAGCTATTGCTTTAGCCTCACAATTGCCAAGTCAACTCATGATCTACCATTAAGTCAGCTTCCAAGTTGCTATGTCAGCTCCTAATCTATCAGATTACTTTTTGAACATATCAGCTTCTAAGCTACAATGCTAGTTTTTGATCTGCCATATAAATTTCATGCTGTCACAACAACTTGACACATTAGTTAACCATATCGGTTTCTGATCTACCATATCAGCTCTTGATCTATCACATCAGCTTCTGAGCTATAATGATAGCTGTTTATCTATTACATCAAACTTTGTTGACATGTCAGTTCTTGATATATCACTTTAACCTTTGAGCTGCCATGTCATGTCTTGATTTACTAGTACATCAACTTTTAAGCTACTATGTGTAATGACCCAGATTTTTTTAATCTTCTTGCACAAATCTTAGAGCAAGAAAAAAAAGAAGAAAAATGTAGAAGAGGAAAGTGAAAACAAGAGAAAGAAAACAAAGGAAAAAGAAAAAAAAGAAAAGAAAGGAAAAAAAAAGAGTTTCTCTCTTTCCTCTCTCCTCTTTCTATATTTTCTTTCCACTTTCTCTCTATACGAGCTTCTCTCTCCTTTCTCTTTCTAAAATTTTCTCTCTTTAGATTTCTTCTCTCTCTCTCTCTTCATGAATTTTTTTCTCTAGGGATCTTATGGATCAATGGAGAGTCCAGATATCTAGATAACCCAGATCAATTGGTAAACCCTAAGAGGGATCTTAGACTTATGATGTTTAAGTATTTATTCATAATTTTTCCACATTTGTTTTTTATGTTTCATCCTGATCGTGTAAGGTGTGACTGTTTGCACAAAATATCGAGCAGAATATGTTTCTGAGTTTGCAGATCGAGAAATTCATCGATTATTGTATTGAGTCAATCACAAATAGAAGTAAAGATTCTTAGACATAAACACCGATATATATATATATATATATATATATATATATATATATATATATATATATATATATAATTTATTTATTTATTTTTGTATTGCATGATTTGATATTTTATGATTGATATTTGTTTTATGTATGTTGGTATGATAATATGTATATTCTGTATCATATGTTTATATAACAATGATTTTTCAGATGATTTATGATACCGGCCATGGAATTCTGTGCCAAGCCGAACCACTTGATACATTTTGTATCGTACTATACTCGATGCATACCGATACATCAAACCGTTACATACCAATATAGGTGTAATGTACCATATCGCATACTAACATTATAGTGAATTTCATCAATATGGGAACCGATACCGAGATGGCAAACTTTGATACCAGCTATTGAGAATTTTAGAAGAAACATAATATGATATAGTATTTTTTCTCATATAATTAAGATTTAAGAAATTGTTGATCAAGAGAGGGGTATTTGGATAGCCACATTAAACTAAGAATAGCCCCACAAAAGATAGAAATGTGGTACTTAAGGTTGCTACTATGGGCTAGATAGTGGATATTTTGAGATTGCCATCGTGGACTGGAGTGCGGTTAGTATGGTTTGCCATTAGAGGTTGGATCGTGGATATTTTGAGATTGCCACTACGTATTGGCGTGCAGCTAATATGGCTTGCCAATCATAGGCTGGAGCATAATCATAATTAGTCTGAAACTTTAAAGAAAACTGTTGATTGATCCAGATCAAATTAATAAGACATGAAACCAAAAATTAAGTAAAAAGGGATTTTACTTAATTACATATATGCGGCATATTATTTTTGAAAATAACAGATATATGATGATATAATGCATATTTTTGTATATATTGATATTGAATTATACTGGATACTAGATATGAGATTTTGTGGCTTATGTTTTTTTTTCAATATTATTTGTATGTTATTTTCAAATTGTATTATTATATTGGTACAAGTATGTGGGGATTCTTACGAAACTATAAAGCTCATCACCTCTCTTCCTCCTCTTTTCTTTTTCAGAATTATTGGTCAATTGTACTTGACTAAAGTTAGAATCACGATTTGAAAGGATGAATAAGTTAGAGCATCATCAATAATAATTGGATAATCAAGTTTTATAAATTGTGCAATCTTGATATTTGTTAATATAAAAATATTTATTATATATTGAGATTGATAATATTCATGAGATATTGAGATTGTAAGGAATTTTATACACCTTGCATAATCTTTAAGACTTGTCCTAAGAAGTGTGCAGTCATCACGTATCTGATCCGGATACTGGGTTCAGGATGTGACACTTTGCCAGCTCTTAGTTTATGACATTAATTTTTAAGCTGTTACTTCAGCTCCTGCTATGTCATTTTGTGGGTACATCCATAATATGGTTTTTCAAACTTAAATTGGCACCTATAGAACTACCTTGAGTTTGAAGGGATATAGTTTTAAGGATCATATAACAATCCGTATCAGTCCATAATATTTTTTTATTAGCATGTTTCTATGTTAATAGTCTGTATTATTTTTTTTATTAGCATGATTTTATTATTGTGATTTTAGGATCACGTAACAACTCATGTAAACATATAATATTTTTCTTCATTAGAATGATCTTATATTAGCCTCTATTATCTTTCTTATATAGAAGTCATATACCAGTATATATAAAACTCCTAGGATGTATAGAATTTGATGCAGCAGAAATATATTAGCCTCTCTTATTCTCTTTGCTCTTTTTTTTTTTTTTTTTGCAAATATATTAACAATTTTTTCCTGAATCAAATAAAAGGTCAGATATAAAGCAGAGCTCGAATTATAAAAAGATTGCGTAGATTTTGCAATCGAGCATCGACCCACCTTCAACCAACTGATCAAAATCTTCAACATTTTCCAGTAAACAAATGAATAGTCTTTCTCTAGCAGCAATTAAACACCCGCAAGATATTGCCATCGTATCATGGTTGTTGCAACTTCTATCAACAATCTCTTGCACAAAATTTATTCCAACTCCCGTAATTATCGTTATATTACATTCACATATGCCGCTATAACATGGCAAAATGTCAACATGATGAGGCCAAAAACAGGCTGGGTTCATGGTGTCGTCTTCCAGACGACCGTTCCGGTCAATGTTCCCCTCGGCAATTTTCGTCGGTGTCGTGCTTTCTCCCCTCGGGATACGGCAGTGTGGAGAGGATCTTCCTCTCGTCGTCGTCCTCGACGCAGATCGATCTCTAAGGGGGACGGATGAGATCGATGCGCCGCCATCTCCAATATTTGGAGTGGGTCACAGCAGTGGAAGTTGCCGCTGTTGCGAACCGCATTGAAGCAATCCAGATCCAGCTTGCAAGAGGGAAGATGGGGTTATTCCTGCCATTGATGACCATGTCTTATCTTCTGACTTTGGTGCTGAGGTTCCCTGCGGGCCAGGACACACGTTGTACTTCTTGTCTCCTTACGGTGGTGAAGTGATGGTTGCCAACCCAAGAGATTTGGATGGCAAACTCAAATATGTGGGATTTGATACAGCCAACGAAGTGGTGATAATTGGAATTGGTGGGAGATGATGAATCATCAGGGTGAAAAATCTAGGGCCTTTTTAGAAGTAGGATTGGGTTGTATCTTCCACACCAGGATGGTTGGTCTTCTTTCATAATGTCAATTATTAGGTCATATTTTACACAGATATCAACTTCATGATCTATACTATAATTGGAAGGAAGAGATTTGATATATCTTGAAAAGATGTGCAAAATGTAATCCAATATTGACATCGTGAAAGAAAATCAATCATTCTTTCGCACAAATGATGCAAAAGTAAGATGTTACATATAGGATATATCTTAAAAGTCATTTGTATATTTGATATAATAATAAGTTAAGATATTATAGCTATTTAATTTATGCATATTATCTCAAATTTATGTCACATGTCGGCCTTAGAGTTGAAAAAGAATCCACAAGTATCACTATTTGGATAAAATAATCGGGCAAACAAAATGCACTCAGGAGAAGATTTGGATCAATCTAGATATTTGAAAATTGTGTATGGTTAGCGATGAGATTGGGCATCATGCTCATAGATTATAGACTCATCTCCCTCATGGAATGCTTAAAATTATTTTTAGAGTGTTGCATTCTGTCTCCAACATTTAATGGATCAATTAATAACAGATTCTCAGCCAATCTTTATTTAAGACAAGCTAATTCATGAAAGCTTTGTTTTTGCTTAGGAAGTAACCACATGGCCAATTGGGTGTTCTGTGTAAGCTTGATTTCAAAAAGCTTACAATTTGGTTGGTTGGATATTTGTACTGGAGATGCTGGAGGCCCGTGGTTTCAGCATGAAGTGGTGATGGATTGGCCTCTCACTTAGACATGCTAATGCATATCTATTCTTTTCAAGGGTGCTTATGGTGAATGGACCCAATGTTTGTGTGGTCTCAAGCAAGAAGATCCTCTCTCTTCTCTTCTTTGTTCTAGCCATAGATGTCTTGGTGAGGTTCATGGCTTTAGCTGGGCAAGAGCATTTGGTGCTTGGACTCACACATAATCAAACTTTATAGACATTCAAACCCTGCGATATCAATGACATATTAATTTTTAGGAAGGATGACAAAGATCAGATTCGGAATTAAAAGACCAATTTACAGTTTTGAACAAAATTTCTGGGTTATCAGTCAACTTTAATAAGAGTAACTTAGTGTTTAATAATGATGTTTGAAAGGCTTCCCTTTGTCCGGTGGTTGAACTGCGAGCACGCATATTTTCCTCTTAAATTTTTGGTCCTGCCTTTGAATCCTTGCAAGCTAAAGAAATCGGATTGGCAACCATTTTGATACAAAAGTTTGAGAAGTGGAATGCGAATGTATTATCATATGGAGGCAGATTGATTTCGCCTATCAAATTAAGGAACAAAATTAATCAATATACAGAAGATATTTGTTAAGATTTAATGTCTCGAGATTTAGTTCACATTGAGCCCACAGCGAGGTCCGCGGTGAAAAATAGTCCAACAAGATCAAGATCACCCCAAACAGAGCTCGAATGGAGGAGATACGAGCTTTTGAAATCGGCACGAGATTCGAGGTGGCGGAGGACCGCCGGCAGCCGGCGGAGCGCGGTCTAGGTGGGGCCAATGTGCGGGACGTGCGACCCAAGCGCGCGGCCCAGGCGGGCGCGCGGCCCAGCCCACGCGTGGGCCCACGGGGCGTGGCCCGGGCTTAGGCGCCCGGTGCGGGCGTGGCTCTGGTCCATGCGCGCGGGTCAGCCCAGGCCCAGGCGCCTTGCCTGGGCCCTGTACCTTGGTCTACTATGGATCGACGGTCCATGGAGGACCGCGTAGACCGCTTGGACCGCGTAGACATTTCCCACACATTTCTCGCGGTCCACGATACTATTCTGTGGACCGATCGTGATCGGACGGTCCAGAAAGTTCTCGGTCTTGATCCGATGGTCTAGAGGCTTGATTTGGGCTGATTAAGGAGTCTGAAACCTAATCTAATTGGGTTTAAGCCCTTTAAAAGGGCCTGTACACAGGAACAGTGGCAGAGTGGTGGCTTGTTTTCACGGAAGTGACCTGTGATCTCCTGTGATTGTGCGGAACCAGAGAAGAGAGAGAGAGAGGCATGAGGCCGTTGAGAGAGAAGAAGCAGAAGGCTCCTGGACAGCGGACGTCGGTCACTTCAAGGGTTCAGGGGGATCTTCCAAGAGAGAGAGCTTTTGTAAGGAAAACTTCTAGTGAGAGAGAAATTGGATGTACGAGGATTGAGGATGAGATCTCCTCTTGTAATTTTTTTTTCACAGTGAAGTTTACATGTCCCGTGGAGACGAGTCTTTTTATGGCTGATCCATGTATTTTGATTATTTTTATTTTTATTTTTTTTTTCTTGCTGCATCGTATGGTACTGAAAAGATCCTGAGAGATGGTATCCTGGTCAGACATCCATCCTAACAATATTCTTTTAGAAAGCCCCCGATTCAAGAGGCTATTACTCAGCCAACTAAGAGCAAGTTCTCAAAAAGGAAAAATTTCTGACGTAGTTTGGGCATCATCAATCTTAGAGACCTGAACATTGCCCAGCTTCGTAAGTGGTTTTAGAAGCTATAGTTGGACCCCAATCGTAAGTGGTGTCAGATGATCAAAGCTACTTACCGTAGACATTGAAGAACTGAAAGCTCTAATCAATGCCTTCTCCGCTTCCCGTGGGTGCTCTAGGAGCCAAGGTCTTCAGATTAGCATCAGATTTATGTTATGTGATGCGAATAATATTTGATTTTGGTTCGATCCGAGTCTGGTCCTCCGGTTTGACTTTGCCTTCTCCGCTTCCCGTGGGTGCTCTAGGAGCCAAGGTCTTCAGATTAGCATCAGATTTATGTTATGTGATGCGAATAATATTTGATTTTGGTTCGATCCGAGTCTGGTCCTCCGGTTTGACTTGGTATTTATTGCTGCCGTGAAAGAAAAAAAAAAAAAAAAAAAAAAAAAAAAAGGGATGTGAGGACTGGGATAGCAATAAGGGGAGTTGGGCTCAATCCGGACATTCCTTTTCTTCTTAGGATATGTTTGATTAAGAGAAGTTGGACTCTAAAATAAAAATGAAAATGAGTGATTCCTGCTTCAATTGTTCGGTTGAGGAAAGCCCATCATATGTTACAATAATGTCAACTCATGGTAGATTTGAAATAAATTCTCATGTTTGATAACTTGAAGAAATATGAGGTAAAAAACATCCGCTTGCCTTTAGCAAATGAAGAATCTGTTTATCACCATGTTCTTACCATCAAGGCCGAGCAACTTGAGATTTCGGACTTGTGTCATGTCTTATGCTCATCTTTCGACTCCAAACTACCATAAATTGAGGAACACAGATGGGTTTGCTGCATCATGTGCAGGTGTATCCACCATTCTTAGATACATCTACAGAGACATGCCCGGAGAAGTAGATGATTTATTTAAGCTGGTATTATTAGAAACTTATAAGTTTCTATTTTTAAGTTTCAAAAATTTTAACTTTCCTTCTAATTTTATATATTTTCAGAATTCTTTTTTATCCTATTTTAAATGTGACTATTCTGTTTTATAACCGTTTGAAATGTTAACACTTCTTTGCTCTCATGTACCTTATTTTTTGGATAGTAGGTATCATTTCATGCCTATATATTTGTATCTATAGAGGAAAAGAGACTGAGAAACTGGTCTCTTCCCTTTTGTTCTCTTGGAAAAGATGTTTAGAGATCTAAACCTCTTTTTCTACCATACTCATTTTCATATTTTTCTTGGGTGCTGAAAGGAGGAACCATTCTCGTCGTTGGATCCTGACTACTTCAGGAATCCACAGCCTTGGCTTCATTGTGTCTCCATATGAGGATTCGCTGAACTATCTTGTATAAAGGGGGCATCTATCATATTGGGACAGCGACTACGTGCCTCGAATCCAGACTAGCCATTCTTATTTTAATTCAAATCATATTGTCGCATCGTGTTTATAATTCTGTATCTTAACATGTTGATTGGTTGATTGCAATCTTTAATCCTTGTTAATTTCGGATTTAGTCAGTGCAGAATTTTATTTTAGATTTCAGTTTTCCGTAGAATCCTAAAACTGATTTACAGATTTGAAGCTATAGTACATACGTGTCCATATATTCTTTGATCAAATCCTGTTTTCATCAAGTTTTATCTATAAAATCTCCAAACTCTTTCTCTATTTGTAAATTGCGATAATTGATTTTTGCTGACAAGATAATCTGTATTCTATTTAAAACTATTCATATTTTTGAACTCTACAATCTTTAGAACAGAATCTTTCATTCTTTGTTTGAGATATCTGTTCTCAGCAAGGTTTTTTTTTTTTACTAACAGGTACTTGGCCGCAACCATTGCTTCCCCACCTGAAGGTCTCGGTGGATTCAGATATTGTATTTGCTTTTTCGAGCAATGATTCCATGACAACCCTACCTTATTTGGGATGTTTTCCAATAAGAAATGCTTAAATTCTAGGGTCGAACCCAATCTGATTGAGTATGATAAAAAATATATCCTTCCTGGCACAAGTTCTTTTTTTTTGGTAAGTCTACTTGGCGCAAGCTTTCTTAGGGAAGACGTTTTGTTTGTTTCAAAATATAAGTACAAGCAAATGGCAAGACAAGGATGGGATGGCAATTGAAACTGATCCATTGGGTATCCAAGTCAATCCGATCCGAGTGAGATGGTTTTTATCCGATTTGAGTTTTAGATAAAATATCTGAAGTGCGTTGGAGATCGGATACAGATAATGATATGTTCCACATCGAACCCAATTCAATATAATCTTAATTGAAATACACTTTCAAAATTATAATTATTTTATAACGTTTGCATGATAAATTCTTTACTTGGTTTGACCCAACACGATCCAAACTATCTTATCTGTTTGATCCAACTAGATCCGCACCACTACTTGCAGCCAACCCTACTCGACTCGAGGAGAAGGCGGATATGGATATGAAATTTTTAATTCTGAAATGAATATGAGTATTAACTAGCTTAACCCATTGCCATCCTTAGGAAAGGGCTTCTTAGCATCATATATCAGTTGTTGTTTCATATTTAATTAGCTCCTTGGTGTGGATGTCTCCCATGGCATGTTTGTCAATATAGGTTACCTAAACATGAGGAGGTGGATAGTGGAATGGCAATGTAGTGAATGCTTTTTTTTTTTCTTTTTTTTTTTGTTTAAAGCGGTAGTTTACATGGCCCCAAAGTAAGAACATCGACCAACATCGGTCATAAAGATATCCTTTAGTCTTTGAGGTAATAATCATCCCGTTTCCCATGACACATGTCCATCATGATTGGTAATGAATGTTGCCATCCATGCAGCTGCATCGTTGCCATCCATGCCGCTAACGATGAATCTTTGAGTGTCTGCCAGTAAGGGGATGCTCGACCACTGAGACTCCATCCCTATTGTCATCCACAAAATGACTATTCTGGAAGCTCCTTCTAAAACAATGTTGTCAGCTCCCAGAACAAGAATGGCGTATGTCAAGCTCTCTCGGCTTGATGAGTGGGATTGACATGTATAGCCACCCGCCTGCGATCAAAGACAATATGTGATCATGTTATCCCAAAAAAAAAAAAAAAAAAGCTATGTGATCATGAATAATAAAATTGGCATACTCTTCTGCCGCCAATTGTTCGTGATGATACTCTCATCAAAATTGATCTTAAGAACGTCAGAATAGCTGAACGTGCCTTTTGCTGAGTGAACAAGTGAATACATATTTTAATACTGCTTATAATTTAAGCAAGGGGAGAAGAGTAAACGTAAATCCGAAACTTAAGGTCCGAGATTCTAAACATCAATTTGTTCTTGACAACGAATCCAACGTTACCTTCCGCTTGGGCCTAACAAAAAGGACAGACGGCCACAACCTCCCATGTTACGGTAGATTAAAACAAGGTGGTGACCAGCGGCTAGGGGAACTACTTTGACAAATGTGAGCCTCCCAGTATCAAGGCTTTGTCCTTTAATTACCAACATCCACAGGTGCCAAAATCGTACAATTAAACTTTAGGGGTCAAAGCCAACCCCATTGAGGACCAACCAGGTCATACAGACCTATGATTTGGATCATGCACATCATAAAGCATTAATTAGACTGTTTGGTTATCTGATTCTCCTGAAATGAGTAACAAAATAACAAAGTATTTTATTCTATTTTACTTTTTTTTTTTTTCTTTTTGGGCATTGCAAGGTTTTTTTTTGCACCTCGATGTTCAAGAAACGGCCCAAGGAATCGGGTAATACAAAACCAGATTAGCCCCCCGGTGACTGGTGAGATGCCATTACCCAAGTAGTCCTTGAAAGAATTGTAAGGTTTCATAATTTTATGACTAAGATCTTGGAAAAGCTCAAAGCAAGGTTTTAAATAACTTGTTTTGCTATTATAAAGAACCTCTATCAAAGTTGTTATAATTGTTGTACCAGGGGCTATTTGTTTCAAAAGGTAGCATTATAAATTTTCATATTAAACTAATCATTTTATAATAGCTCATTATAAATGGAAAATAATGGAAAATAATGGAAAATAATAGTATTATTTTTGCAGAGAAATTTTAAGCAAAACATTTAAAGTTTTGTAGAAAAATTACCTTGAGAAAGGTGCAATAAAAAAAAAGATATTATTTATATTATAATTGAATATGATAATTTTAAATAATATTCTGTAATAATCAGCATTGATACATCTAGAATACTCCATCCACCGTAGCACTAACGCCTTAACAATGGCTCCGCACATATTTCTAGCAAACAGGTGCCAGAACAGTCAACAAATCACCACCATGTGGACTTCCACTGCCACGGCAGAGGAGTTTTGGAGCCTTTCATTCACTGTATGATAAACTGCCAGCTCTGTTCCTTCACTATGTGGAAGCTGTTATTCCCTAACAACCTAGGCTACCTCAATTGGCCCTAGGGGAAGAACGGCGCACATTCTCCAGGTGACAGGTGCCCAACTTCGTCCATAAACCTCCATTTCTTTGGATCCTCCAAATAAGTAAATACTTGCTTCGCATGCCATCTCCTAGAGACAGACTCCATATGCACTAGATTCGTCTCTCCCACCTACTCTGAGCTTATCTCAGAACCCATCGGTACCCTTAAAGTATCATCCGAAGCCCGCCAGACTTCCTTACTCCATCTCCCCATCTATACTCCACTCCTTCTCATACTCGATCTCGATCATCATAAATCTAACTCGAAAGCTCAAATCTCTTCTATTTGTTTTTGCAAGAGCTAACTTAGTCATCGAAGGATCTACTATCGGGAACCTCCATCCGGCATGAGAATTTTTTTCGTCTTTGGTGGTTTTGTAAGACCTAGCTCATAGGATTGCTTGAAAACTAAAGTTCGATCCATACATTTCGAATGATCCAACCAACTCTCCGAAGATCACTTCATCCTTTCTCTCAGGCTCCAACTCAGTGGCCTAAGTCAGATCATCTCCTCGATGGCAACAATTTTAAATAAAATTTTGACCTAGCGATTAGCGATTAGTTACTCTCCACTCTTTGATTAGAATATGGCATGTGCTTTTCATGTTAAGAGAAAATAGAGGAAAAAAGGATTTTGCTATGGTGCTCCTTTATAACATTTTATTATAAAGGATATTTTAAGTATTTCACATTATCATTTTTAAATATTTTATATTTTTTAAAAATAATATATTAGTATTATTATTATTTTCTCTTTCTTCTTCCTCGTGCCCTCCTCGTAGCGCCCCCGACTCCTCCACCGTCGGCCTATGCCTCCCAACGTCGGTGGCTTCTGCACCCCCGCCCATCCCCACCTCACATGCATTCGCAGTTCACACCACCCCCCCTCGGTGCTAGTGGCTTCTATGCCCCTCCCCCCGCTCGGTCCGTGCCCCGGTGTCAGTGGCTTCTACACCCCTCCCCCCCACCCCCGCGGCTCGTGCCCTAGTGCTTGTGACTTCTGTGCCCCCCTCCCCCTAGCCCGTGTGCCCGCGATTCCCCCACCATACACTCCCTCGGGCATTGGTAGCTTCTCCGGCCCCCCACCTCGGGGTCCCCTCTCTGATGCCCATGGCTTCTGTGCACCCTCCCACCCCACGCGTTCACGATTCCCCCACCTCCCGGTGCCAGTGGCTTGTCTTATGCGTGCCCAAGGTTCCCCCACCCCCGACACTGGCGACTTCTGTGGCCCCCCATCCCACGTGCGCCCAAGTTCTCTTGGCTCGTGGCTCCTCCACCTTCATGGCCCACGATGAAGATTTTTTGAAAAAAAAATAATTTAATTGTTGTAAAAAAATGATCCTAATCTTTGAAATATCTATCGTACCAGTTATGTATATAGATATTTCAACCAATTAAAATCTGAATGGTTCATGTTTAATCCGATGGTTAGAAATAGATAAATAATAAAAAGATCAAAATATCTTTTGGAGCACCACAGTGAAACTCAAGAAACAAATTGGCCAAGTGAATTGTCACGTAGAAGGTATTTTTGTAATTGTATTGAAATAGAGTTAAACCCTAGTTCGGGACAAAGTTAGACCCTAAGCATCTCCATATTGTAATAGTGAAGGTATTCAAAGTTGTATGACCAGGCTTGGTCCAAGGGACCCGATTCTTTGGCACTCAGTAAACGCGACTTGTTATGAACGACATGCCAAAGAACCGATCAATCTAGGCTTCTATATACAAATTAATCATTTGGTCTTGAACACGTTAGCATCCGAGTACCCTGTACCTACCCATCTCTTAATATTATTTAACATAAAATATTCAATCAAATTATAGTTATCATCAATTCTATATTTAGATTATTTCCCAACATTAAGTAGGTTTCCTTCATGAGAGATCAACAAGCTGACTCCCTCTCTATATAAGCCGAGAGTCCCCAGCCACAAAGGCCATGCGGTACATTCAAATTAAAGGAGAGGTGATAAAAAGGGAAGGAGATGGAGCCCAATATGGCCAAAGAAAATTTCCATTGGCTATGGAAGTTGCACTGCCTCAAGGACCAGAGGAGTTTCACCAGAGCCGAGGCTATCGAAAAGCTTCATGGTGGGAGAGTCATCTCAAGGGAGGAGAACAATGGAGCAGTGCGTGTGAAGATTGTAGTTAGCAAGCAAGAGCTGAGGCAAATGGTTTCATCATTGAGCCAAAGAAGGAGCAATGCAATCCATCAGCGCATGGCGGCGCCACCGAACTTGGAGCAGCTCTTGCATGTCCTCAGAGAGCAGCACATGAAGAGGGCCGAGGCCGGGAAGGGCTACCGGCCGGGTGACTGGAGGCCTGCACTACTGAGCATCCCTGAGGAGATTTGATGATACATAGTCTTCCTAGTTGTGTATAACAAGGAACATTGTTGATTCACATCTGTATAGCTTCCTAATGTGTGACCTAGTGGAGGGGGGATCCACTGGTGGCAATTATAATTGTATTCCCTCTCTGTTGGAAAAGGAAAAAACAAGGAAGAATTATGTGGATTTCCTTGACAATGTACTCTTTGCATTGCTTGAATAGAATTTGAATGATTTTGCCATCAAATCCTTATAATACCAGGGTTGCTATTTCACCTGCAATTGGACATCCTTAAAATGCCTTCGTGAGGCTAGGCCACCCAAATTGTATTCAAAGAAAGGTAATCTGGAGGTTGAGATATGTACATAAGAATGGAATTGAAAAGAAAATACGTTGGTTTCAGCTCCCAACAATTATATTCTTTAACTTTGAAGATGGACAAGGCATGGGAATCTCTGTTCATCAGATAACCGCAAAGGGATGTCTTTTACTTTGTTCCAAACTTTTGAGAAATCTGAAAGATAATTCTGATTGTAACAAATTGACCAATCATTGGATAATCCCATGTCTCTTGTAGCTGCTAATAGTATAGAACCATGCTTGTTAAGAAAGATTCTTTCTTTTCTTTCCCATCGAATAAACCTAGCTAATAGCTGCAAATAACATCAGAATAATGAGGTTTCATCAAAAAACTATAACATTTGAATAATGGGTTGGGTTAATTTAGGAGAACATCTACACCTCCAATCCAAGCACAGGTCTTCAAAAGTTGATTGTGGACATGAATAATTCCAAATAATAAGCAAATTAACAGCCTTAGTGGCTTCCTTCAAAAAAAAAAAAAAAACAGGAATAGCCTCCATGACATTGTTGATTTGTCATGAGACTTCTTGAATAATGCAAAATAAAATAGAGGAGGTGGAGTAGGGAAAAAACTTTCTCCTTTATATTTTATCAAAATATTAAAAAATTTTAATATTTTGATAAAATATTAAATTTTTGGTCCTGCCTTTGAATCCTTGCAAGCTAAAGAAATCGGATTGGCAACCATTTTGATCCAAAAGTTTGAGAAGTGGAATGCGAATGTATTATCATATGGAGGCTGATTGATTCGCCTATCAAATTAAGGAACAAAATTAATCAATAAACAAAAAATATTTATTAAGATTTGATGTCTCGAGATTTAGTCCACATTGAGCCCACAGCGAGGTCCGCAGCGAAAAACGGAGCCCAACGAGATCAAGATCACCTCAAACGGAGCTCAAATGGAGGAGATACGAGCTTTTGAAATCGGCACGAGATCCGACATGGCGGAGGACTGTCGGCGGCGGGCCGGCAGAGCGGCGGTGGCACGGCCGCAGGCTGCGGAGCGCGGCCCAGGTGGGGCCAATGTTTGGGACGCGCGACCCAGGCATGCGGCCTAGGCGAGCGCGCGGCCCAGCCCACGCGCGGGCCCGCGGGGCGCGGCCCGAGCCTAGGCGCCTGGCGTGTGCGTGGCCTAGGCCCCCGCGCGCGGGCCGGCCCAGGCCTAGGCGCCTTGCCTGGGCCCTGTACCCCGGTCCACCATGGATCGGACGGTCCATGGAAGACCGCGTGGGTATTTCCCACGAATTTCTCGCGGTCCACGACACTATTCTGTGGACTGGTCGTGATCGGACGGCCCAAAGAGTTTCCAATCTTGATCTGACGGTCCCGAGGCTTGATTTGGGCTGATTAAGGAGTTTTAAACCTAATCTAATTGGGTTTAAGCCCTTTAAAAGGGTCTGTACACAGGAACAGTGGCAGAGTGGTGGCTTGTTTTCACGGAAAAGAACTGTGATCTCCTGTGATCGTGCGGAACCCGAGAAGAGAGAGAGAGGCATGAGGCCGTTGAGAGAGAAGGAGCAGAAGGCTCCTAGATAGCGGACGCCGGTCACTTTAGGGATTCAGGGGGGTCTTCCGAGAGAGAGAGCTTTTGTAAAGAAAATTTCTAGTGAGAGAGAAATTAGGTGTACGAGGATTGAGGATGAGATTTCTTCTTGTAAAATTTTTTTTTCATAGTGAAGTTTGCATGTCCCGTAGAGGCGAATCTTTTTGTGGTTGATCCACGCATTTTGATTATTTTTATTTTATTTTATTTTTTTTCTACTGTATCGCGTGGTACTGAAAAGATCCTGAAAAATGGTATTTTGAGCAGACATCCATCCCAACAATATTCTTTTAGAAAGGCCCCAATTCAAGAGGCTATTACTCAGCCAACTAAGAGCAAGTTCTCAAAAGGAAAAATTTCTGACGTAGTTTGGGCATCATCAATCTTAGAGACCTGAACATTGCCCAGCTTCGTAAGTGGTTTTAGAAGCTATACTTGGACCCCAATCGTAAGTGGTGTCAGATGATCAAAGCTACTTACCGTAGACATTGAAGAACTGAAAGCTCTAACCAATGCCTTCTCCGCTTCCCGTGGGGGCTCTAGGAGCCGAGGTCTTCAGACTAGCATCAGATTTATGTTATGTGATGCGAATAATATTTGATTTTGGTTCGATCCGAGTCTGGTCCTCCGGTTTGACTTGGTATTCATTGCTGCCGTGAACAAAGAAAAAAAAAAAAAAAAGGAATGTCAGGACTGGGATAGCAACAAGGGGAGTTGGATTCAATCCCGACATTCCTTTTCTTCTTAGGATATGTTTGATTGAGAGAAGTTGGACTCTAAAATAAATGAAAATGAGTGATTTCTGTTTCAATTATTCGGTTGAGGAAAGCCCATCATATGTTACAATAATGTCAACTCATGGTAGATTTGAAATAAATTCTCATGTTTGATAACTTAAAGAAATATGAGGTAAAAAACATCCGCTTGCCATCTCTGCTTTATCTAATGAAGAATCTGTTTATCACCATGTTCTTACCATCAAGGCCGAGCAACTTGAGATTTTGGACTTGTGTCATGTCTTATGCTCATCTTGCGACTCCAAACTACCATAAATTGAGGAACACAGATGGGTTTGCTGCATCATGTGCAGGTGTATCCACCATTCTTAGATACATCTACAGAGACATGCCCGGAGAAGTAGATGATTTATTTAAGTTGGTATTATTAGAAACTTATAAGTTTCTATTTTTAAGTTTCAAAAATTTTAACTTTCCTTCTAATTTTATATATTTTCAGAATTCTTTTTTATCCTAATTTAAATGTGACTATTCTGTTTTATAACCGTTTGAAATGTTAACACTTCTTTGCTCTCATGTACCTTATTTTTTGGATAGTAGGTATCATGTCATGCCTATATATTTGTATCTATAGAGGAAAAGAGACTGAGAAACTGGTCTCTTCCCTTTTGTTCTCTTGGAAAAGATGTTTAGAGATCTAAACCTCTTTTTCTACCATACTCATTTTCATATTTTTCTTGGGTGCTGAAAGGAGGAACCATTCTCGTCGTTGGATCGTGACTTGTCACGCCCCAAACCCAAGATTTGAATTGAGGATCATGGCAACCACCACATACTCATAGAAAATTTTTTCCATAAGCATGCAAGGCATCTCATCATAATATCTTACACATAAAGTTAAATAATTTTTTAATTTTTAACAATCAAACTTTAGTTCAAATAACAAATCAAAAACTCAGTGTCCAAAAGAAAAATAATTGTCTGACAAAGTCAACACTTAAAATAAAAGTCTTGAATCAATTCTGAGAAAATCCTAAATCAAATGAGCTAACTCCATCTCTAATCGCTCTCCCAACTGAAATCCCGCATCATGCTAATTTTCTGGATCTGTAAAGAAAAACATAAAACTCATCATGAGCTAAATAGCCCAGTAAGCAGTGTATACCTTTAACTGAATGAATCAGGAAAATAATACTATACATATCGATTTACTGACAATAACAAAATCAATATGTAATTTTATGAAATCATAATCATACTATCAATCATATATAAAATTTAATTCATCATAATTTTAAATTATGCTTATCATCTTAAATTCATCAATTTCTTAAGTTCTTCTTACCAACCATGACTATGACCACATTTTTCCTGTGGCAGGATCATAATACTGCATATCTGTTTGCGGTGGACTGCGAATCATCTGGCAGCCAAGTCCTTTGGAACCACTGATCTCGCTGGCGGTTTGTCGCCGGTCTCTCTGACGACATGTCGCTGGTCTCGCTGGCGACATAAACCCTCAGGACAATCAATTGCCAACGTATATGCCTCCATTGGCGGGGTCCTTTACATAGTCAGATTGTCAAATTCATATCATCTTCTAATTTATATATTATTTTTTAAAATAATATAAATAAATGATATTCGAGTCAAATCAATCATATCATTCTTTATGATAATACATCATCATAATAATTTTTTTCAACAAATAACTTCAATCATAAATAATTTCTACAATTAACTTCAATCATAAATAATTTCAACAATTATTTTCAATAAATATTTTCAATCACAAGCATGCCATGAATTTATTTAATTCAGAATTTATAATTTACCAGATAAATTCAATAAAAGTAAACACTACTTACCTCAAAAGAAAATTTAAATTAAAAATTCTAGAAATCTTGAAAATCCTTCTCCGAACCTGATACGTCAAATATCATATTTTTTGATCAAAATTTCATCGAATAAAAAAATTAAAATTTGTTAAAATCCAATATCCCCACATGGATCAACTTGACGACAGCATCCAAGATTTTCAGATTGATCCATGAAAACTCTTCTTATATTTCTTTTAATTATTATTATTATATTATTTTTTTTTAATTTCATAAATCCTAAAAATCTAAGAGAGAGAGAGCAGAGAGAGAAAGTTTCTCTCTCCCTTTTCTTTTTCTCTCTTTTTTTTTTCTTTTCTTTTCTTTTCTCTTTTTCTTCTTTTTTTTTCTTTTTCTTTTCTTTTCTTTTCTCTTTTTCTTTTCTTTTCTTTTCTCTTTTTCTTCTTTTTTTTCTTTTCTCTCGGGCTCCTTCCTGGCCGAAACAGGGGACCGGTAGGTCCCCTCCCTTGACTGATCGTTCAAGCCACGGCCGACACGGCAAACCCGGTGGCAGAGGGGGGGCAACCTCTCTCGAGTTTGGAGAGGCAAGGCCGGCGGTCGGTTGTGATCGCCGGCGCCGGAAAACCAAAAGGGAAGAAGAGACCAAACAGGGGTCTCTTCTCTGACCAAAAATCGACGATACCCGTCGTCGGCAGTCGCGCACAGAGGCACGGGAAGAAGGAGAAAGAAGAGAGGAAGAGGAGAAAAACTTACTTCGGCCTCTGGTGACCCCGCCGGTGAGCAATCACGGTAAGAACGAAACAAGTATCCGCGGCTCCAATCAGAAAAATTAGGGAGGAAGAGAGGGGAGTAGGACCGGTGATCGGCTTCTAAAGAAGGGGAGGGCCTTTTTATAGAGAGCCCTAGGACTCCTGGTGGTCCTAGGACTCCCGATCATGGTTTAATCGGAGAAGAAGACTCCTACTAGGAGTCTTCTTCCCGATTCCCCTTCCCCTGCTTCTATTTTTTTTTTTTTTTGGGCTTGGGTCTTTTAAATTGGACCTTGGTTTGGGCTATAACATTCTTCACCCCTAAAAGAAATTTCGTCCTCGAAATTTTTTATACCTGTAGTCTCGAAGAGCTGGGGATATTTTTGCTTCATTTCTTCCTCTAGTTCCCAAGTAGCTTCTCTTTCCAAATGTCGACTCCACTGTACCTTGACGTAAGGAATGTTGCGATGTCTCAGCACTTATTCTTTACGGTCCACAATCCGTATCAGATATTCTTCATATGATAGATCTTTTTTGGCTTGCAATGGTTCAAGTTCCACGATGTGACTTGGGTTTGGTAAATATTTTTTTAACATAGAAACATGAAAAATATTATGTACTCCTGCAAGTGAAGGTGGTAAGGCAAGTCTATAAGCCACCTTACTAATTCTTTCCAAAATCTCAAATGGACCCACATATCTAGGATTCAATTTGCCACGAATGTCAAATCTTGAAATTTCTTTTGAAGGAGATACTTTGAGAAATACATGGTCACCAATTTGAAATTCTAATTTCCGTCTTCTGTTATCTGCATAACTTTTCTTTCTGCTTTGTGCTGCCCGAAGTCATTCTTTAATTAATTGAATCTTCTCGACTGCTTGCTGAACAAGTTCAGGACCCAATATTTTTCGCTCACCAACATCATCCCAGTGAATTGGTGATCGACATCTTCTACCATATAATGCTTCATAAGGTGCCATACCAATGCTAGCCTAATAACTGTTATTATAAGCAAACTCAATCAAAGGTAGATGCTCATCCCATGAACTTTTCATATCCAAAATACAAGTTCTCAATATATCTTCTAAGATCTGAATAGTTCTCTCTGACTAACCATCAGTCTGTGGATGAAAAGCTGTACTGAAGTTCAATTTTATTCCTAATGCTTTGTGTAAGCTCTTCCAAAATTGTGATACAAATCTGGTGTCTCGATCCGATACGATGGTCACTGGAATTCCATGTAGCCTTACAATTTCTTTCATATATAATTTTGTTAGTCTTTCCAAAGTAAATCCAACTCTAATTGGTAGAAAGTATGCAGACTTTGTCAATCGGTCCACAATCACCCAGGCTGCATCATTTTTACTTAGAGTCTTAGGTAGTCCAGTTACAAAATTCATAGTGATATGTTCCCACTTCCATACTGGAATATCAAGAGGTTGAAGTAGTCCCGCAAGTCTCTGATGTTCAGCTTTAACTTGTTGACACACCAAACATTGAGCCACGAATTGAGCGATCTCTCTCTTCATATTATTCCACCAGTATATTTTCTTTAAGTCTCTATACATCTTAGTACCTCCCGGATGAACTGTATAACCGGTCTGATGTGCTTCTTGAAGTATTTCATGCTTGAGTACTGAATCATTGGGTATGCAAATTCTATTTTCGAACCTCAACGAACCATCATCATGTATCTTGAATTCAGATTGAACACCAGCTTTCACTGAATTCCCTATTTTCATTAGTTGTGGATCATTATTCTGAGCAACTATAATTCTTTCAATGAGTATTGGTTGAACCCTCATGTTGGCTAATCGTACTGCTGAGTCATATATTCGGATGTCTAATTCCAGTTTTCTTATATCCTCCAATAATTGGCTTTGATGTGTGATTAAAACCGTCAAATTTTTTACGGATTTTCTACTAAGGGCATCAGCAACGACATTAGCTTTTTCGGGATGATAATGAATTGTTAAATCATAATCTTTCAACAGTTCTAACCACCTTCTCTGTCTCATGTTTAATTCTTTCTGCGTAAAAATATACTTCAAACTCTTATGATCAGTAAACACTTCACACTGTGCACCGTATAAGTGATGTCTCTAAATTTTTAGGGCAAACATTACTGCAGCTAATTCCAAATCATGTGTCGGATAATTCTGTTCATATGGTTTCAATTGTCTTGAGGCGTAGGCCACTACCTTACCATGTTGCATCAATACACAGCCGAGTCCCTTTTTAGATGCATCACTATATACTGTGAATCCTTCATCTCCTGTTGGTATAGTAAGGATAGGGGCTGAAACTAATCGTTATTTTAACCCTTGAAAACTCTGTTCACAATCTTCGGTCCACTCGAATTTAACTCCTTTTTTAGTAAGACGAGTCAAAGGTGCAGCTATGCGGGAGAATCCTTCTATAAATCGTCTGTAATATCCTGCCATTCGTAGAAAGCTTCGAATCTTGGAAATATTTGTAGGTCTGTTCCACTGCATCACAGCTTCTACTTTTATTGGATCCACAGAAATTCCATCTTTAGACACGATGTGTCCTAAAAAGATTATTTTGTCCAACCAAAATTCACACTTCTTAAATTTGGCATAAAGCTTTTCTTTCCTCAATATTTGTAGTACACACCGTAAATATTCTTCATGCTCCAATTTGCTCCTTGAATATATCAAGATATCGTCAATAAATACGACAACAAACTTATTAAGATAAGATTTGAATATTCTGTTCATTAAATCCATAAAGGCCGTTGGAGCATTGGTTAACCCAAATGGCATCACTAGAAATTCATAATGTCCATAACGAATTCTATATGCAGTCTTTGGTATGTCCTCTATTTTGATTTTTAACTGATGATATCCTGAACGAAGATCAATTTTAGAAAAGACTTGTGCACCTTGCAGCTGATCAAACAAATCATCGATTCGAGGTAGAAGATACTTATTTCTGATAGTATTCTTATTCAACTCTCTATAGTCAATACAAAGTCTCATACTACCATCTTTCTTCTTCACAAATAAGACTGGAGCTCCTCAAGGAGATACACTAGGCCTTATAAAATCTTTATCCAATAAATTCTGTAATTGATCTTTTAACTCCTTTAACTCCATAGGAGCCATTCGGTATAGAGCTTTAGAAATCAGACCGGTATTGGGTGCCAACTCAATGGTAAATTCAATTTCTCTGTCTGGTGGTAGTCCGGTTAAATCATCAATGAATACATCCAAAAATTCATTTACGATAGGAATATCCTGTAACTTCAATTCATCATGTTCTTTATTCTTTATTGATACTAGGTAACCTCTACATCCCTTTCTTAGCATCTGTCTAGCTTGCACAAATGAAATAATATGTGGAGGGGTGGTTCCTGTACTTCCATCAAAATTGAATGTTAATTCTTCTGGTATGTGAAAGTTCACTCTCTTTCCATAACAATCTACAGAGGCATGATAAGTAGCAAGCCAATCCATTCCTAGAATGACATCGAAATCATGCATATCTAGGACTACCAAATCTGTTGGTAATTCTCTTTCTCCTATTCTGATACTACATGACTTGCACACACTTTCGGTACTCAAAATACCACCTACTGGTGTCTCAATATATAATTTGGTTTTCATAGGTTCACATACTATATCATGTTGTCTAATAAAAGTAGTGGATATAAAGGAGTGTGTAGCACCAGAATCAAACAAAACTGAAGCATGAATACCAGATACAGGAATGATACCTGTCACCACAGCATTAGAGGCCTGAGCATCCTGTTGTGTGAGTGCATAAATCTTTCCTTGAGTTTTTGGCCTTTGACCTCCATCCTTTGTTTGTGTGGGTCTATTCTCATCCCTCCGGAGGCAATCTGTAATTTTGTGTCCTTTCTGTCCACAGCTAAAACAAGAACCAATATTCCATGGGCAATTAGAAGACTCATGCTCTCTTCGACCATATCTCGAACATCTAGCTGCCTCATTCTTACGATTCTTATCATTTGCTGGCTTCTTTGTTGGACTCTTATTGTTCTGATTTCATCCTTGAGTTCCACCAAACCTATTTCTCTTCTTCTGATTCCGTTCTCTCTTCGTATGTGCTTCATTAACTTTCCTCTCAATTATTAGAGCTTTATTCACAACTGAGGCATAAGTAGTTAACTCATAGAGTACAATTTATTTTCTAATTTCTGTCTTCAGTCCCATTTCAAATTTATGTACTCTGTCTTGCTCAATCTCAACTAATCTTAGAACAAATTTGGCTAACTCCGTGAATTTAGCTTCATATTCTGCAACGGATCTGTTCTCCTGTTTCAGATGAATGAACTCCTACTCTTTCTGTATTCTGACACTTCGAGGGAAGTACTTGTCAAAGAATTCATCTCGAAATCTCTCCCAAGTGAGTAATATCCTATCGTGTTCATATTTTTGTTTAAGTATACGCTACCAGTTGTATGCCTTGCCTTGTAACAGATATGCTGTGTAGCGGATCTTCTCTTTATCGTGGCATTCTTGCACGACGAATGCCTTCTCCATTTCTATAATCCAGTTATCTGCTTCTAGTGGCTCGATGGTGCCTTTGAAGGCTGGAGGGGCTAGCTTCTTAAACTGGACGATATTGTTTCTCTGCATCGGATGTTCTCCATGTCCAGGTATCGATGGAAAATACTGATGTGGCTGTGCATGTTGTTGTTGAAGTAACTGTTACTGTGTTTGAACTACTCCGATCAGAGTTTGCATTAGTTGAGTCATGTTCGGCTCATCCTGTACTGTCAGAGTATTTTCGGTAGGATCAAGGATTCCCTCCCGCTGAGATGTGCCGCTATTCAATTGGAGAGTGTTATCACCAAGTGGATTTGATGTCCCTCCTACCGCTCCTTGAGTATTCTTCGTTCGTCGTGGAGGTATTTTGACCTATGACAAAATTTGAGATAATAATTTATCCTTAATAAGATTATAAGCTTACTTGAGACAGATCAGATCATAATCATCATAACTACCTCTCAAATTTCCTAATATCTACCCATCACTCGCTCATTCTATTCTACATGTCTTTATCTATCTACTTATGCTCTGATACTATATTAATTGTCACGTCCCAGACTCGAGATTTGAATCGAGGGTCATGGCAACCGCTGCATACTTATAGAAAATTTTTTCCATAAGCATGCAAGGCATCTCATCATGATATCTTACACATAAAGTTAAATAATTTTTTAATTTTTAACAATCAAACTTTAGTTCAAATAACAAATCAAAAACTCAATGTCTAAAAGAAAAATATTTGTCTGACAAAGTCAACACTTAAAATAAAAGTCTTGAATCAATTCTGAGAAAATTCTAAATCAAATGAGCTAACTCCATCTCTAATCGCTTTTCCAACCGAAATCCCGCATCATGCTAATTTTCTGTATCTGTAAAGAAAAACATAAAACTCATCATGAGCTAAATAGCCCAGTAAGCAGTGTATACCTTTAACTGAATGAATCAGGCAAATAATACTATACATATCGATTTACTGACAATAACAAAATCAATATATAATTTCATAAAATCATAATCATACTATCAATCATATATAAAATTTAATTCATCATAATTTCAAATTATGCTTATCATCTTAAATTCATCAATTTCTTAAGTTCTTCTTACCAACCATGACTATGACCATATTTTTCCTATGGCAGGGTCATAATACCGCGTATCTACTTGCGGTGGGCTGCGAATCATCTGACAGCCAAGTCCTTTGGAACCGCTGGTCTCGCTGGTGGTTTGTCGTTGGTCTCTCTAGCAACATGTCGCTAGTCTCGCTGGCGACATAAACCCTCAGGACAATCAATTACCAACGTATATGCCCCCATTGGTGGGGTCCTTTACATAGTCAGGTTGTCAAATTCATATCATCTTCCAATTCATATATTATTTTCAAAAATAATATAAATAAATGATATTCGAGTTAAATTAATCATATCATTTTTTATGATAATACATCATCATAATAATTTTTTTCAACAAATAACTTCAATCATAAATAATTTCTACAATTAACTTCAATCATAAACAATTTCAATAATTATTTTCAATAAATATTTTCAATCACAAGCATGCCATGAATTTATTTAATTCAGAATTTATAATTTACCAGATAAATTCAATAAAAGTAAACACTACTTACCTCGAAAGAAAATCCAAACTAAGAATTCTAGAAATCTTAAAAATCCTTCTCCGAACCTGATCCGTCAAATATCATATTTTTTTATCAAAATTTCATCGAATAAAAAAATTAAAATTTGTTAAAATTCAATGTCCCCACATGGATCAACTTGACGACAGCATCCAGGATTTTCGGATTGATCCATGGAAACTCTTCTTATATTTTTTTTAATTATTATTATTATTATTTTTTTAATTTCATAAATCCTAAAAATCTAAGAGAGAGAGAGCAGAGAGAGAAAGTTTCTCTCTCCCTTTTCTTTTTCTCTCTCTTTTTTTTCTTTTCTTTTCTCTTTTTTTTTTCTTTTTCTTTTCTTTTCTTTTCTCTTTTTCTTCTTTTTCTTTTCTTTTCTCTTTTTCTTCTTTTTTTTCTTTTCTCTCGGGCTCCTTCCTGGCCGAAACAGGGGACCAGTAGGTCTCCTCCCTTGACCGACCGTTCAGGCCACGGCCGACACGGCAAACCCGACGGCAGAGGAGGGGCAACCTCTCTCGAGTTCGGAGAGGCAAGGCCGGCGGTCGGTTGTGATCGCCGACGTCGGAAAACCAAAAGGGAAGAAGAGACCAAACAGGGGTCTCTTCTCCGACCAAAAATCGGCGATACCCGTCGCCGGTAGTCGCGCACAGAGGCATGGGAAGAAGGAGAAAGAAGAGAGGAAGAGGAGGAAAACTTACTTCGGCCTCCGGTGACTCCGCCGGTGAGCAATCATGGCGAGAACGAAACAAATATCTGCGGCTCCAATCGGAAAAATCAGAGAGGAAGAGAGAGAAATAGGACCGGTGATCGGCTTCTAAGGAAAGGGAGGGCCTTTTTATAGAGAGTCCTAGGACTCCTGGTGGTCCTAGGACTCCCGATCATGGTTTAATCGGAGAAGAAGACTCCTACCGGGAGTCTTCTTCCCGATTCCCCTGCTTCTATTTTTTTTTTTTTTTTTTTTTTTGAGGCTTGGGTCTTTTAAATTGGGCCTTGGTTTGGGCTATAACATGACTACTTCAGGAATCCACAGCCTTGGCTTCATTGTATCTCCATATGAGGATTCGCTGAACTATCTTGTATAAAGGGGGCGTTTGTCATATTGGGACAGCGACTACGTGCCTCGAATCCAGACTAGCCATTCTTAGTTTAATTCAAATCATATTGTCGCATCGTGTTTATAAATCTGTATCTTGACATGTTGATTGGTTGTTTGCAATCTTTAATCCTTATTAATTTCGGATTTAGTCGGTGCAGAATTTTATTTTAGATTTCAGTTTTCCGTAGAATCCTAAAACTGATTTACAGATTTGAAGCTATAGTACATACGTGTCCATATATTCTTTGATCAAATCCTGTTTTCATCAAGTTTTATCTATAAAATCTCCAAACTATTTCTTTTTTTGCAAATTGCGATAATTGATTTTTGCTGACAAGATAATCTGTATTCTATTTAAAACTATTCATATTTTCGAACTCTACAATCTTTAGAACAGAATCTTTCATTCTTTGTTTGAGATATCTG
This sequence comes from Elaeis guineensis, assembly GCF_000442705.2. Lineage (NCBI taxonomy): Eukaryota > Viridiplantae > Streptophyta > Magnoliopsida > Arecales > Arecaceae > Elaeis > Elaeis guineensis. The sequence goes on from NC_025996.2 coordinate 135,611,282, forward strand.
TTATCAGCAAGGTTTTTTTTTTTTACTAACAGGTACTTGGCCGCAACCATTGCTTCCCCACCTGAAGGTCTCGGTGGATTCAGATATTGTATTTGCTTTTTCGAGCAATGATTCCATGACAACCCTACCTTATTTGGGATGTTTTCCAATAAGAAATGCTTAAATTCTAGGGTCGAACCCAATCTGATTGAGTATGATAAAAAATATATCCTTCCTGGCACAAGTTCTTTTTTTTTGGTAAGTCTACTTGGCGCAAGCTTTCTTAGGGAAGACGTTTTGTTTGTTTCAAAATATAAGTACAAGCAAATGGCAAGACAAGGATGGGATGGCAATTGAAACTGATCCATTGGGTATCCAAGTCAATCCGATCCGAGTGAGATGGTTTTTATCCGATCTGAGTTTTAGATAAAATGTCTGAAGTGGGTTGGAGATCGGATACAGATAATGATATGTTCCACCTCGAATCCAACCCAATATAACCTTAATCGAAATACATTTTTAAAATTATAATTATTTTATAATATTTGCATGATAAATTTTTTACTTGATTTGACCCAACATGATCCAAACTATCTTATCTGTTTGATCCGACTAGATCCGCACCACTACTTGCAGCCAACCTTACTCGACTCGAGGAGAAGGCAGATATGGACGTGGAGTTTTTAATTCTGAAATGAATACGAGTATTAACTAGCTTAACCCATTGCCATCCTTAGGAAAGGGCTTCTTAGCATCATATATCAGTTGTTGTTTCATATTTAATTAGCTCCTTGGTGTGGATGTCTCCCATGGCATGTTTGTCAATATAGGTTACCTAAACATGAGGAGGTGGATAGTGGAATGGCAATGTAGTGAATGCTTTTTTTTTTTCTTTTTTTTTTTGTTTAAAGCGGTAGTTTACATGGCCCCAAAGTAAGAACATCGACCAACATCGGTCATAAAGATATCCTTTAGTCTTTGAGGTAATAATCATCCCGTTTCCCATGACACATGTCCATCATGATTGGTAATGAATGTTGCCATCCATGCAGCTGCATCGTTGCCATCCATGCCGCTAACGATGAATCTTTGAGTGTCTGCCAGTAAGGGGATGCTCGACCACTGAGACTCCATCCCTATTGTCATCCACAAAATGACTATTCTGGAAGCTCCTTCTAAAACAATGTTGTCAGCTCCCAGAACAAGAATGGCGTATGTCAAGCTCTCTCGGCTTGATGAGTGGGATTGACATGTATAGCCACCCGCCTGCGATCAAAGACAATATGTGATCATGTTATCCCAAAAAAAAAAAAAAAAAAAGCTATGTGATCATGAATAATAAAATTGGCATACTCTTCTGCCGCCAATTGTTCGTGATGATACTCTCATCAAAATTGATCTTAAGAACGTCAGAATAGCTGAACGTGCCTTTTGCTGAGTGAACAAGTGAATACATATTTTAATACTGCTTATAATTTAAGCAAGGGGAGAAGAGTAAACGTAAATCCGAAACTTAAGGTCCGAGATTCTAATTCTAAACATCAATTTGTTCTTGACAACGAATCCAACGTTACCTTCCGCTTGGGCCTAACAAAAAGGACAGACGGCCACAACCTCCCATGTTACGGTAGATTAAAACAAGGTGGTGACCAGCGGCTAGGGGAACTACTTTGACAAATGTGAGCCTCCCAGTATCAAGGCTTTGTCCTTTAATTACCAACATCCACAGGTGCCAAAATCGTACAATTAAACTTTAGGGGTCAAAGCCAACCCCATTGAGGACCAACCAGGTCATACAGACCTATGATTTGGATCATGCACATCATAAAGCATTAATTAGACTGTTTGGTTATCTGATTCTCCTGAAATGAGTAACAAAATAACAAAGTATTTTATTCTATTTTACTTTTTTTTTTTTTCTTTTTGGGCATTGCAAGGTTTTTTTTTGCACCTCGATGTTCAAGAAACGGCCCAAGGAATCGGGTAATACAAAACCAGATTAGCCCCCCGGTGACTGGTGAGATGCCATTACCCAAGTAGTCCTTGAAAGAATTGTAAGGTTTCATAATTTTATGACTAAGATCTTGGAAAAGCTCAAAGCAAGGTTTTAAATAACTTGTTTTGCTATTATAAAGAACCTCTATCAAAGTTGTTATAATTGTTGTACCAGGGGCTATTTGTTTCAAAAGGTAGCATTATAAATTTTCATATTAAACTAATCATTTTATAATAGCTCATTATAAATGGAAAATAATGCAAAATAATGGAAAATAATAGTATTATTTTTGCAGAGAAATTTTAAGCAAAACATTTAAATTTTTGAAGAAAAATTACCTTGAGAAAGGTGCAATGAAAAAAAAGATATTATTTATATTATAATTGAATATGATAATTTTAAATAATATTCTATAATAATCAGTATTGATACATCTAGAATACTCCATCCACTGTAGCACTAGCGCCTTAACAATGGCTCCGCACGTATTCCTAGCAAATAGGTGCCAGAACAGTCAACAAATCACCACCATGTGGACTTCCACTGCCACGTCAGAGGAGTTTTGGAGCCTTTCATTTACTGTACGATAAACTGCCAGCTCTGTTCCTTCACTATGTGGAAGCCGTTATTCTCTAACGACCTAGGCTACCTCAATTGGCCCTAGGGGAAGAACGGTGCACATTCTCCAGGTGACAGGTACCCAACTTCGTCCATAATCCTCCATTTCTTTGGATCCTCCAGATGAGTAAATACTTGCTTCGCATACCATCTCCTAGAGACAGACTCCATATGCACTGGATTCGTCTCTCCCACCTACTCTGAGCTTATCTCAGAACCCATCGGTACCCTTAAAGTATCATCCGAAGCCCGCTAGACTTCCTTACTCCATCTCCCCATCTATACTCCACTCCTTCTCGTACTCGATCTCGATCATCATAAATCTAACTCGAAAGCTCAAATCTCTTCTATTTGTTTTTGCAAGAGCTAACTTAGTCATCGAAGGATCTACTATCGGGAACCTCCATCTGGCATGAGAATTTTTTTCGTCTTTGGTGGTTTTGTAAGACCTAGCTCATAGGATTGCTTGAAAACTAAAGTTCGATCCATACGTTTCGAATGATCCAACCAACTCTCCGAAGATCACTTCATCCTTTCTCTCAGGCTCCAACTCAGTGGCCTAAGTCAGATCATCTCCTCGATGGCAACAATTTTAAATAAAATTTTGACCTAGCGATTAGCGATTAGTTACTCTCCACTCTTTGATTAGAATATGGCATGTGCTTTTCATGTTAAGAGAAAATAGAGGAAAAAAGGATTTTGCTATGGTGCTCCTTTATAACATTTTATTATAAAGGATATTTTAAGTATTTCACATTATCATTTTTAAATATTTTATATTTTTTAAAAATAATATATTAGTATTATTATTATTTTCTCTTTCTTCTTCCTCGTGCCCTCCTCGTAGCGCCCCCGACTCCTCCACCGTCGGCCTATGCCTCCCAACGTCGGTGGCTTCTGCACCCCCGCCCATCCCCACCTCACATGCATTCGCAGTTCACACCACCCCCCTCGGTGCTAGTGGCTTCTATGCCCCTCCCCCCGCTCGGTCCGTGCCCCGGTGTCAGTGGCTTCTACACCCCCTCCCCCCCACCCCCGCGGCTCGTGCCCTAGTGCTTGTGACTTCTGTGCCCCCCTCCCCCCTAGCCCGTGTGCCCGCGATTCCCCCACCATACACTCCCTCGGGCATTGGTAGCTTCTCCGGCCCCCCACCTCGGGGTCCCCTCTCTGATGCCCATGGCTTCTGTGCACCCTCCCACCCCACGCGTTCACGATTCCCCCACCTCCCGGTGCCAGTGGCTTGTCTTATGCGTGCCCAAGGTTCCCCCACCCCCGACACTGGCGACTTCTGTGGCCCCCCATCCCACGTGCGCCCAAGTTCTCTTGGCTCGTGGCTCCTCCACCTTCATGGCCCACGATGAAGATTTTTTGAAAAAAAAATAATTTAATTGTTGTAAAAAAATGATCCTAATCTTTGAAATATCTATCGTACCAGTTATGTATATAGATATTTCAACCAATTAAAATCTGAATGGTTCATGTTTAATCCGATGGTTAGAAATAGATAAATAATAAAAAGATCAAAATATCTTTTGGAGCACCACAGTGAAACTCAAGAAACAAATTGGCCAAGTGAATTGTCACGTAGAAGGTATTTTTGTAATTGTATTGAAATAGAGTTAAACCCTAGTTCGGGACAAAGTTAGACCCTAAGCATCTCCATATTGTAATAGTGAAGGTATTCAAAGTTGTATGACCAGGCTTGGTCCAAGGGACCCGATTCTTTGGCACTCAGTAAACGCGACTTGTTATGAACGACATGCCAAAGAACCGATCAATCTAGGCTTCTATATACAAATTAATCATTTGGTCTTGAACACGTTAGCATCCGAGTACCCTGTACCTACCCATCTCTTAATATTATTTAACATAAAATATTCAATCAAATTATAGTTATCATCAATTCTATATTTAGATTATTTCCCAACATTAAGTAGGTTTCCTTCATGAGAGATCAACAAGCTGACTCCCTCTCTATATAAGCCGAGAGTCCCCAGCCACAAAGGCCATGCGGTACATTCAAATTAAAGGAGAGGTGATAAAAAGGGAAGGAGATGGAGCCCAATATGGCCAAAGAAAATTTCCATTGGCTATGGAAGTTGCACTGCCTCAAGGACCAGAGGAGTTTCACCAGAGCCGAGGCTATCGAAAAGCTTCATGGTGGGAGAGTCATCTCAAGGGAGGAGAACAATGGAGCAGTGCGTGTGAAGATTGTAGTTAGCAAGCAAGAGCTGAGGCAAATGGTTTCATCATTGAGCCAAAGAAGGAGCAATGCAATCCATCAGCGCATGGCGGCGCCACCGAACTTGGAGCAGCTCTTGCATGTCCTCAGAGAGCAGCACATGAAGAGGGCCGAGGCCGGGAAGGGCTACCGGCCGGGTGACTGGAGGCCTGCACTACTGAGCATCCCTGAGGAGATTTGATGATACATAGTCTTCCTAGTTGTGTATAACAAGGAACATTGTTGATTCACATCTGTATAGCTTCCTAATGTGTGACCTAGTGGAGGGGGGATCCACTGGTGGCAATTATAATTGTATTCCCTCTCTGTTGGAAAAGGAAAAAACAAGGAAGAATTATGTGGATTTCCTTGACAATGTACTCTTTGCATTGCTTGAATAGAATTTGAATGATTTTGCCATCAAATCCTTATAATACCAGGGTTGCTATTTCACCTGCAATTGGACATCCTTAAAATGCCTTCGTGAGGCTAGGCCACCCAAATTGTATTCAAAGAAAGGTAATCTGGAGGTTGAGATATGTACATAAGAATGGAATTGAAAAGAAAATACGTTGGTTTCAGCTCCCAACAATTATATTCTTTAACTTTGAAGATGGACAAGGCATGGGAATCTCTGTTCATCAGATAACCGCAAAGGGATGTCTTTTACTTTGTTCCAAACTTTTGAGAAATCTGAAAGATAATTCTGATTGTAACAAATTGACCAATCATTGGATAATCCCATGTCTCTTGTAGCTGCTAATAGTATAGAACCATGCTTGTTAAGAAAAAATCTTTCTTTTCTTTCCCATCGAATAAACCTAGCTAATAGCTGCAAATAACATCAGAATAATGAGGTTTCATCAAAAAACTATAACATTTGAATAATGGGTTGGGTTAATTTAGGAGAACATCTACACCTCCAATCCAAGCACAGGTCTTCAAAAGTTGATTGTGGACATGAATAATTCCAAATAATAAGCAAATTAACAGCCTTAGTGGCTTCCTTCAAAAAAAAAAAAAAAACAGGAATAGCCTCCATGACATTGTTGATTTGTCATGAGACTTCTTGAATAATGCAAAATAAAATAGAGGAGGTGGAGTAGGGAAAAAACTTTCTCCTTTATATTTTGAGCAATGGTAAGAGAAGACAGGTTCAAGATTATTTAAATACCATGGAGGGAAGATAATAGATACCTCAACACTGAAGTTTAAAGACTCGGATTCTAAATGAGACTCGTAGCCATTTTTGTCACCTAGTTGATACCCTCCCAATCGCCGGCCTGGATCTATTAGTTAACGTATATGGTGTATAAACTAATAGATCACCACTGAGGATGAAGTGATGTAAACTAATAGATCACCACTGAGGGTGAAGTGAACGCTACGCCCAACTCTATGTTTAGCTAGAAGCAAGGCATTGCCCTTGGAAAGGGAGGGCGAACCGCTAACGGCGGGCAAACTATGGGTAGCTAGTTTATTATGGTTTGTAGGAAGCTTAAAATAGATGCGTTTGATATGCTGATGACTTATCATGATGAGTGAAAGCTGAGGTAGAAAAATATTAGATAAAATATTTTAAAAAAATTATGGGGACATCCCCTCAAATTTACCTCAATCTCACTTACACCCTCCGTACTTTAAAAAGTATCAAACTGGTTCTTATACTTATCAATCTGTTCCAATATGATCCCGCTTTCCATCTCCGTTCACACAAACGTATCACGGGGGCATCACGTGATACCCCAATTTTTTGAAATGACAACAGTACCTTTAATGTCAGTTATTAAAATATTCAAAAGGCTTTAATCCTTTCGTGTTATAGCCCAAAAATCAATTCAGCCCACCAAAGCCCAAAAAAAAAAAAAAAAACAAATGATTCAAACCGGGAAAAAGACTCTCGATAGGAGTCTTCTTCTCCGGCGAGATCGGGCAAAATCGAGAATCCTAGGACCCCTCGGAGTCCTAGGGTCCCTCTATAAGAAGACCCCCTCTCCCTTGAGACCGAACATCGACCTCCTCCCTCTCTCTTTCTCTCCGTCTTTCTCGATCGAAGCCGCGGACACTGTTGGGTTTCTCGCCGTGATTTCTCGTCGGTGAGGTCACCGGAGGCCGGGGTGAGCCTTCCTCTCCTTCCTCTCTTCCTTCCCTTTTCTTTCCGTATTTTTGCTTGAGGCTGCCGGCGACGAGTGTCGCCGATTTTCGATCGGGAAAGAGACTCTGTTTTGGGCCTTTTTCCTTGGATTTTTCGGTGCCGGCGATCGGAATCGACCGCCGGCCATGCTCCTCCGTGACCGGGGGAGTGGCCCCCCTCTGCTGCCGGCCTCCGCCGCGGCGGCCGTGGCCCGAACGGTCGGTCAAGGTCGGAGGACTGCCGTCCTCTGTTCGGCCTGGAAGGAACCAAGAAAAAGAAGAAAAAGAAAAAAAGAAGAAAAAGAAAAGAGAAGAAGAAGAAAAAGAAAAGAAAAAGAAGAAAAAGAAAAGAGAAAGAAGAAAAAGAGAAAAAGAAAAGGAAAGAAAAAGAAGAAAAAGAAGAAAAAGAGAAAAAAAAAAGAAAAGAAAAAAGAAAAGAAAAGAAAAGAAAAGAAAATAAATAAATAAATATATATATATATTTATATATATATATAAACAAATAAATAAATAAATAAAAATAAAAAAAATGATGAGAGAGAGAGTTCCTCTCTCTTCTTTCAGTCTGAACCCTGACTTTCTCTCTCTGAAATTGGACTTTCTCTCTCTACTTTCTCTCTCTAGAATTTTCTCTCTCTATATTGTTTCTCTCTCTTGATAGATTTTTTTCTCTCTCTCTAAAGTTATCCTTCTAAGATTAGCGTAGTGGAAAGCTTCATCTGATGATTTTGATCGAGTTTAGGGAAGAGTCTGATTTTTAAGTGAGGTTTTGATTTTGGGATTTGTTAGATTTAATTTTGAATTAAAATTAATATAAAAATATAATTTTGGATAATAGGCACGGAAGAATCTCCTAGAAGTTAGTCGATCTGTTCATTCAGTGCTCCGTGAAAGGTAAGTAATAAATCATCTTCTCGAGATATTCCATATTTATTCTGAAAATAAATAATTATTCTCTGAAATTATGCATGATTTATGAAATTATGTTTTGAAAGAAAAGTGCTTTTGAAATATTATGGTACATCGATTTATGCACATGTTCAGTGAAAAAAAATTATGATATATTATGGTACAAAGTGTTTTGATACAGATCGGATTTATGCTCTCAGCCTAACTATGTTTCAGTGGGCCCCGCCAATGGGGATTATACGTTGGTACTCAGTGGACCCTGCCAGTGGGGGTTGTGCACTGGTGTTTGTGGACCCTGCCAGTGGGGGTTGTGCGCTGGTATTCTGTGGACCCCGCCAATGGGGGTTAAACGTTGGTCATAGTCAAGGCTGTTGAGTTACGAGCGTTTTTGAATCGAATCGGATTTATGATTATATTATATGTAAATATTTGAAAATATTGAATTTGTATTAAATCAGCATGAAATATACTCTTATGTTTATTTGCAGCATTATTCTTGAAAATTATATAATATCTGAAATATCTAGTTGAGATAATTGTTACTTACTGGGCTGTCTAGCTCATTACCTTTCTTTCTATTTTCAGATTCAGATAATTAATTTCAAGCGTGGGAAGAAATATTGGGACAGAGCTTTTAGAGGCGAGATTTAGCATTGTCAACTTCAATAAACTTAGATCTATTATTTTATTTTTAGCAAAAATTTTATTGGATGTAAGACATTTGATTTAATTACTTGAATTACAGTTGAATAATAATTATTTAAATTTATTTCGCTGTGATGCATTGATATCGTGATGAGATGCCTTGCGTGCTTATGGAGAGAGTTCTTCATAAGTATGCGGCGGTTGCCGCGACCCTCGATTCACAATCTCGGGTCGGGGGCGTGACAATTAATATGGTATCAGAGCATAAGTGGATAAATTATAACACATAGAATTTAACATAGTATGAGTGTAGGTGGGTAGACATTAGGAATATTGGGACGTTAGAGTATGAGCATCATAATAAACCCATCCTAACAAATAGATAAATGAACCTAATAAGGTTTTACTACTACAAGGTTACCATGCCTTCCCGTAGAATGACAAGAACTACTCAAGGAATTGCAAGAGAGATATCACAACCACAGGATGGTAGTACTCCCCATCTGACCAGTGGCACCCCTCAGGAGGAGGGAGTCGTAGATCCTAATGGGAGTGCTTCGAGAGTACGTCAGGAACCAGATATGGCTCAGTTAATGCAGACCCTAATCAGGATGGTACAAGCGCAACAACAAATACAGCAGCAAATATTTGAACAACAGCAGATACAACGAGATACACAACAACATCAGCATCCACCACCACAACATGGAGAGCAACCAGTATAATGGAACAATATTTCAGAATTTAAAAAGCTTGCTCCTCTAGCTTTCAAGGGGACTACTGAACCTTTGGAGGCTGATAACTGGATAATGGAGATGGAGAAGGCCTTCGCTGTCCAGGAGTGTCTTGATGAAGAAAAGATTCGATATGCAGCTTATTTACTACAAGGCGAAGCATACAACTGGTGTCAGCGACTACAGCGCAAGTATGAACAAGACGGCGAAATACTTACCTGGAAAAGATTTCGGATTGCATTCTACGATCAGTATTTTCCTCGGAGTATAAGGATCCAGAAAGAGCAAGAGTTTATTTATTTGAAGCAAAAGGGTATGAGTGTGACTGAATATGAAGCAAAATTTATAGAGTTAGCAAAATTTGCTCCGAGATTAGTGGATGGTGAGCAAGAACGTGTTCACAAGTTTGAGATGGGACTGAGAATTGAGATTTGAAAACAAGTGGTTCCATATGAATTGACAACTTATGCCGATGTGGTAAACAAAGCACTGATGATTGAAAGGGAAGTCAATGAAGAACGCATGGAAAGGGAAAGAAAGCAAAGAAAGAGAGCACAATCAAATGATACACAAGGGCAGAATAATAAAAACATCAAAAGATCAGTTAAGGGAGCAGTAGACAATAAGACTCAACAGATTGATGGTGAGCCGTGCTCCAGATGTAGCAAAAATCATGCAGACAAGGATTGCTATTGGAATACAGGTGCTTGTTTCAAATGTGGTCAGATGGATTATAAAATTGCTAGCTGCCCGCTAAACACTGAAAATCAAGTTGGCCAAAGAACTCATGAAGGACAACATAAGGGTGGTGGACAGATTTCTAAAACCCAGGGAAGAGTCTATGCGCTTACTCAACAGAATGCACAGGCTTCCAATACAATGGTGACAGGTATGAAAAATTTTGAGGACGAAATTTCTTTTTAGGGGTGAAGAATGTTATAGCCCAAAACCCAATTTAGCCCACCAAAGCCCAAAAAAAAAAAAAAATAGAGGATTCAAACTGGGAAGAAGACTCCCGATAGGAGTCTTCTTCTCCGGCGAGATCGGGCAAAATCGGGAATCCTAGGACCCCTCGGAGTCCTAGGGTCCCTCTATAAGAAGACCCCCTCTCCCTTGAGACCGAACATCGGCCTCCTCCCTCTCTCTTTCTCTCCGTCTTTCTCGATCGAAGCCGCGGACACTATTGGGTTTCTCGCCGTGATTTCTCGTCGGTGAGGTCACCGGAGGCCGGGGTGAGCTTTCCTCTCCTTCCTCTCTTCCTTCCCTTTTCTTTCCGTATTTTTGCTTGAGGCTGCCGACGACGAGTGTCGCCGATTTTCGATCGAGAAAGAGACTCTGTTTTGGGCCTTTTTCCTTAGATTTTCTGACGCCGGCGATCGGAATCGACCGCCGGCCATGCTCCTCCGTGACCAGGGGAGTGGCCCCCCTCTGCCGCCGGCCTCCGCCGCGACGGTCGTGGCCCGAACGATCGATCAAGGCCGGAGGACTGCCGTCCTCTGTTCGGCCGAGAAGGAACCAAGAAAAAGAAGAAAAAGAAAAAAAAGAAGAAAAAGAAAAGAAAAGAAGAAGAAAAAGAAAAGAAAAAGAAGAAAAAGAAAAGAGAAAGAAGAAAAAGAGAAAAAGAAAAGGAAAGAAAAAGAAGAAAAAAAGAAAAAGAGAAAAAAAAGAAAAGAAAATAAAAGAAAATAAAAGAAAAGAAAATAAAAAAAAATAAAAATAAATATATATATATATATTTATATATATATATAAACAAATAAATAAATAAATAAATAAATAAAAATAAAAAAAATGATGAGAGAGAGAGTTCCTCTCTTTTCTTTCAGTCTGAACCCTGACTTTCTCTCTCTGAAATTGGATTTTCTCTCTCTAGAATTTTCTCTCTCTAGGTTGTTTCTCTCTTTTGATGGATTTTTCTCTCTCTCTCTCTAAAGTTATCCTTCTAAGATTAGCGTAGTGGAAGGCTTCATCTGATGATTTTGATCGAGTTTAGGGAAGAGTCTGATTTTTAAGTGAGGTTTTGATTTTTGAATTTGTTAGATTTAATTTTGAATTAAAATTAATATAAAAATATAATTTTGGATAATAGGCACGGAAGAATCTCCTAGAAGTTAGTCGATCTGTTCATTCAGTGCTCCGTGAAAGGTAAGTAATAAATCATCTTCTCGAGATATTCCATATTTATTCTGAAAATAAATAATTATTCTCTGAAATTATGCATGATTTATGAAATTATGTTTTGAAAAAAAAGTGCTTTTGAAATATTATGGTACATCGATTTATGCATATGTTCAGTGAAAAAAATTATGATATATTATGGTACAAAGTGTTTTGATACAGATCAGATTTATGCTCTCAGCCTAACTATGTTTCAATGGGCCCCGCCAATGGGGATTATACGTTGGTACTCAGTGGACCCTGCCAGTGGGGGTTGTGCGCTGGTGTTTCTGGACCCTGCCAGTGGAGGTTGTACGCTGGTATTCTGTGGACCCCGCCAATGGGGGTTAAACGTTGGTCATAGTCAAGGCTGTTGAGTTACGAGCGTTTTTGAATCGAATCGAATTTATGATTATATTATATGTGAATATTTGAAAATATTGAATTTGTATTAAATCAGCATGAAATATACTCTTATGTTTATTTGCAACATTATTCTTGAAAATTATATAATATCTGAAATATCTAGTTGAGATAATTGTTACTTACTGGACTGTCTAGCTCATTACCTTTCTTTCTATTTTCAGATTCAGATAATTAATTTCAAGCGTGGGAAGAAATATTGGGACAGAGCTTTTAGAGGCGAGATTTAGCATTGTCAACTTCAATAAACTTAGATCTATTATTTTATTTTTAGCAAAAATTTTATTGGATGTAAGACATTTGATTTAATTACTTGAATTACAGTTGAATAATAATTATTTAAATTTATTTCGCTGTGATGCATTGATATCGTGATGAGATGCCTTGCGTGCTTATGGAGAGAGTTCTTCATAAGTATGCGGCGGTTGCCGCGACCCTCGATTCACAATCTCGGGTCGGGAGTGTGACAATTAATATGGTATCAGAGCATAAGTGGATAAATTATAACACATAGAATTTAACATAGTATGAGTGTAGGTGGGTAGACATTAGGAATATTGGGACGTTAGAGTATGAGCATCATAATAAACCCATCCTAACAAATAGATAAATGAACCTAATAAGGTTTTACTACTACAAGGTTACCATGCCTCCCCGTAGAATGACAAGAACTACTCAAGGAATTGCAAGAGGGATATCACAACCACAGGATGGTAGTACTCCCCATCTGACCAGTGGCACCCCTCAGGAGGAGGGAGTCGTAGATCCTAATGGGAGTGCTTCGAGAGTACGTCAGGAACCAGATATGGCTCAGTTAATGCAGACCCTAATCAGGATGGTACAAGCGCAACAACAAATACAGCAGCAAATATTTGAACAACAGCAGATACAACGAGATACACAACAACATCAGCATCCACCACCACAACATGGAGAGCAACCAGTACAATGGAACAATATTTCAGAATTTAAAAAGCTTGCTCCTCTAGCTTTCAAGGGGACTACTGAACCTTTGGAGGCTGATAACTGGATAATGGAGATGGAGAAGGCCTTCGCTGTCCAGGAGTGTCTTGATGAAGAAAAGATTCGATATGCAGCTTATTTACTACAAGGCGAAGCATACAACTGGTGTCAGCGACTACAGCGCAAGCATGAACAAGACGGCGAAATACTTACCTGAAAAAGATTTCGGATTGCATTCTACGATCAGTATTTTTCTCGGAGTATAAGGATCCAGAAAGAGCAAGAGTTTATTTATTTGAAGCAAAAGGGTATAAGTGTGACTGAATATGAAGCAAAATTTACAGAGTTAGCAAAATTTGCTCCGAGATTAGTGGATGGTGAGCAAGAACGTGTTCACAAGTTTGAGATGGGACTGAGAATTGAGATTTGAAAACAAGTGGTTCCATATGAATTGACAACTTATGCCGATGTCGTAAACAAAGCACTGATAATTGAAAGGAAAGTCAATGAAGAACGCATGGAAAGGGAAAGAAAGCAAAGAAAGAGAGCACAATCAAATGATACACAAGGGCAGAATAATAAAAACATCAAAAGATCAGTTAAGGGAGCAGTAGACAATAAGACTCAACAGATTGATGGTGAGCCGTGCTCCAGATGTGGCAAAAATCATGCAGACAAGGATTGCTATTGGAATACAGGTGCTTGTTTCAAATGTGGTCAGATGGATCATAAAATTGCTAGCTGCCCGCTAAACACTGAAAATCAAGTTGGCCAAAGAACTCATGAAGGACAACATAAGGGTGGTGGACAGATTTTTAAAATCCAGAGAAGAGTCTATGCGCTTACTCAACAGAATGCACAGGCTTCCAATACAATGGTGACAGGTATGAAAAATTTCGAGGACGAAATTTCTTTTTAGGGGTGAAGAATGTTATAGCCCAAAATCCAATTTAGCCCACCAAAGCCCAAAAAAAAAAAATAGAGGATTCAAACTGGGAAGAAGACTCCCGATAGAAGTCTTCTTCTCCGGCGAGACCGGGCAAAATCGGGAATCCTAGGACCCCTCGGAGTCCTAGGGTCCCTCTATAAGAAGACCCCCTCTCCCTTGAGACCGAACATTGGCCTCCTCCCTCTCTCTTTCTCTCCATCTTTCTCGATCGAAGCCGCGGACACTGTTGGGTTTCTCACCGTGATTTCTCGCCGGTGAGGTCACCGGAGGCCGGGGTGAGCCTTCCTCTCCTTCCTCTCTTCCTTCCCTTTTCTTTCCGTATTTTTGCTTGAGGCTGCCGGCGACGAGTGTCGCCGATTTTCAGTCGGGAAAGAGACTCTGTTTTGGGCCTTTTTCTTTGAATTTTCCGACAACGGCGATCGGAATCGACCGCCGGCCATGCTCCTCCGTGACCAGGGGAGTGGCCCCCCTCTGCCGCCGGCCTCCACCGCGACGACCGTGGCCCGAACGGTCGATCAAGGCCGGAGGACTGCCATCCTCTGTTCGGCCTGGAAGGAACCAAGAAAAAGAAGAAAAAGAAAAAAAGAAGAAAAAGAAAAGAGAAGAAGAAGAAAAAGAAAAGAAAAAGAAGAAAAAGAAAAGAGAAAGAAGAAAAAGAGAAAAAGAAAAGGAAAGAAAAAGAAGAAAAAGAAGAAAAAGAGAAAAAAAAGAAAAGAAAATAAAAGAAAATAAAAGAAAAGAAAATAAAAGAAAATAAAAATAAATATATATATATATTTATATATATATATAAACAAATAAATAAATAAATAAATAAATAAAAATAAAAAAAATGATGAGAGAGAGAGTTCCTCTCTCTTCTTTCAGTCTGAACCCTGACTTTCTCTCTCTGAAATTGGATTTTCTCTCTTTAGAATTTTTTCTCTCTAGGTTGTTTCTCTCTCTTGATGGATTTTTCTCTCTCTCTCTAAAGTTATCCTTCTAAGATTAGCGTAGTGGAAGGCTTCATCTGATAATTTTGATCGAGTTTAGGGAAGAGTCTGATTTTTAAGTGAGGTTTTGATTTTGGAATTTGTTAGATTTAATTTTGAATTAAAATTAATATAAAAATATAATTTTGGATAATAGGCACGGAAGAATCTCCTAGAAGTTAGTCGATCTGTTCATTCAGTACTCCGTGAAAGGTAAGTAATAAATCATCTTCTCGAGATATTCCATATTTATTCTGAAAATAAATAATTATTCTCTGAAATTATGCATGATTTATGAAATTATGTTTTGAAAGAAAAATGCTTTTGAAATATTATGGTACATCGATTTATGCATATGTTTAGTGAAAAAAATTATGATATATTATGGTACAAAGTGTTTTGATACAGATTGGATTTATGCTCTCAGTCTAACTATGTTTCAGTGGGCCCCGCCAATGGGGATTATATGTTGGTACTCAGTGGACCCTGCCAGTGGGGGTTGTGCGCTGGTGTTTGTGGACCCTGCCAGTGGAGGTTGTGCGCTGGTATTTGTGGACCCTGTCAGTGGGGGTTGTGCGCTGGTATTCTGTGGACCCCGCCAATGGGGGTTAAACGTTGGTCATAGTCAAGGCTATTGAGTTATGAGTGTTTTTGAATCGAATCGGATTTATGATTATATTATATGTGAATATTTGAAAATATTGAATTTGTATTAAATCAGCATGAAATATACTCTTATGTTTATTTGCAGCATTATTCTTGAAAATTATATAATATCTGAAATATCTAGTTGAGATAATTGTTACTTACTGGGCTGTCTAGCTCATTATCTTTCTTTCTATTTTCAGATTCAGATAATTAATTTCAAGCGTGGGAAGAAATATTGGGACAGAGCTTTTAGAGGCGAGATTTAGCATTGTCAACTTCAATAAACTTAGATCTATTATTTTATTTTTAGCAAAAATTTTATTTGATGTAAAATATTTGATTTAATTACTTGAATTACAGTTGAATAATAATTATTTAAATTTATTCTGCTGTGATGCATTGATATCGTGATGAGATGCCTTGCGTGCTTATGGAGAGAGTTCTTCATAAGTATGCGGCGGTTGCCGCGACCCTCGATTCATAATCTCAGATCGGAGGCGTGACATTTCGTTCGTGCTTTCAAACAAAATCTAATTCAAAGGACTGGAAGAGTCAAGGATGACCCCAAATCAAGTGGGGAGGAGAAGAAGAAACTCCAAATCAAGCAGCCCTCTGAAAATGGAATGGTATGGAAGTAGAAAGAGACTATGGAGTCTGTTGAATCAAGTTCTTCTGGGAACATGTCCTCCCGTCCAGTTAATTTTTGCTATTGCAGAACAAGATCACCATTAAGAACCTTATAGACATCTGCAAACCTGACCAGCATTTCTTCGGATGCGGGATATATGCGATATGTTGATATTTCTATTTTTTTCGATTGGTTATTCTATTTTTGCCTTTAACCTCGAGCCCTAAATTAATGTTTCAGGTACATGAGGGTTGTGGTTACTTCTGTTGGTTTAATTCGGCTTTAAATGTAAGGGATGAGGATATTATTAACTGACTGTTGTAATGGAATAAGAAGCTTGAAATCGAGATTTCAAGTTATAAAAGATGGATGAAACGGGCTTTTATGCTGGCATGATGGATTTTAAAGCGTTTGAGTTTTAAATGTTCTAAGTAAGCTAGGTTTTTATGGCTATGAATGTTTGAGCTTCATCCCATATTGTAATGACATTTCAAGCGTATTTTGTAATTTATAATCAATTATATAATGAGAACCCATTCCGTTTGGAGCAAATATGTGCGTATTTTGTAGACTAATAAATGGAAAGGAATGCATATTGTCAAGTAAAGATACCATAAAGTTTCGCTGAGCAATGCATTTTCTGAAGTAAGAACCGATGTTTTTGTAAAAGTATCCGCAAAGAACACTTTTTCTAAATCTCGAACACTATAAAGTAATGTTGTCTAAGGATTTCATACGTCGTGGTGATACCCCCTATACTTTGTCCTTGAAATCCTTACACCCCCTCTAAGTTTACAAAGTTTCACATATACCCCTTGTAGTAAAACTATTGTTTCATTTACACTCCCTCTAGTTTTATCAAAGTATATAAGGATACCTTAACAGATGGAGTTTCAAAACCTGTATGTCATGTAAATTACAAACACAAACTGGCTGTAAATATAAGTTGTCACCTGTATCACTTTAAACACATCATTAATATATGTATCACTTTAAACACATCATTAACACATGTTTCAACACTTTAAATACATCATTAACAATGTATCAAAGGCCTTTATATCACTTTAAACACATCATTAATAATGTTTCAACATCCAAAATTATACAAAGTTTCATCCAAAATTTTATCCAAATAAAACACATCATTACCAATGTATCACTTTAAACTTTGTATCATACAAAGTATCATCTAAAATTATACACAGTTTCATCCAAAATATATCAAAACAAACAAATTTCATGATTAGGAGGCAGCTGTTGAAGGTCCAGGTGCTACTAGTTGGGAGGATATAGAGGCTGCTGCTAGTTGAGATAAGATAAACACTGTTATTAGTTGGGAGGAGCCTTGCAGGGAGGGTATTGCTGGTTGGGATGGGGTGGAGGCTGCTGCTGATTGGGAGGATGCATGCAGGGAGGCTGCTGGTTAGGAGAAGGTTGCAGCTCTCTTCTTTTTTTCTTTAATTTGTTGAATATGAAAGAAATAGCCTTATAAGTAAAAATCAGTTAAATACACATTACATATTAGACATGAGCAAATTAAACATATGATCTCTCCCTTTTCCTGCTAATTGTGCTCTCTGTTTGACTGGATTCAATGTTCTGTTCTTTCATCTTTGTTTTCTTCTTTCTAGGACCCT
This sequence comes from Elaeis guineensis, assembly GCF_000442705.2. Taxonomy (NCBI): domain Eukaryota; kingdom Viridiplantae; phylum Streptophyta; class Magnoliopsida; order Arecales; family Arecaceae; genus Elaeis; species Elaeis guineensis. The sequence goes on from NC_025996.2 coordinate 135,628,896, forward strand.
TGCAAGTTCTTGAGTTATGGCCCCATTGTTGGCAATTCATGCATCTTAAAGACCCATCCCTTCTTCTGATTCTACTAGAATCCTTTGGCTCATCTTCTTCCTTTCTTCTTGCTTTTTTTGGTCTACCTGGAGGAGCCCTTAGGGGAGGGGGAGAGACAATAGGGTAGTCTATTGTTGGCTAAGATTTCATACTAGAAACCGGTTCGATAAACTGCTCGTAAGTCCATAAAAATGTATCTTTGATGTACCATACACTGACAAAGTGTACTCCATCCTTTTTAATAAACATAATAGCTACCACAGGTTTATTCCTCAAAAAATGAATAGGAGGTGTCCTCCTCTAGTAAAGGAGGAGTTTGTGTACGGATGGGAGGACCCCACAATCATCCCTACTTAGGATGTCATTATTGCGATCAAAGACTCATGGCTCGGCACGTGAGGTATTATCTGCTCTGACCTATGGGCTTCACAGTTTTGTTCCTCTGAATTTCAATCCCAAAGATGCCTTATATAGGATGGATGGTTCCTTCGTATATAAGCCAGAGTCTCCTTCGACTCGCAATTAATGCGAAACTAATATTACTCTCTTTCTTTGTATCACAATAGGGGATCTAGGGGTTGCAATTCTAATTGTGTTCCCTTTCTATTGGAAAAAGAATAAAAGAAAAGAATTGTGTGGATTTCCTCTCAAATGTACTCTTTGCACTTCGTTACAAGAATTTGATTGATTTTACCATCAAATCCTTATAATACCAGGGTTGTTGTTTCACTTATATTTAGACATCCTTAAATGCTTCTAATGATTTTACCAAAAAAAAAAGCTTCTACGAGGCTAGGCCCCCGCTCAAATTTTATTCAAAGAAAAGTAATATACAGGTTAAGATGTGTACATAAGAAAGGAATGGAAAAATAAAATAAATTGGTTTTAGCTCCCAACAAATATATTCTTCAACTTTGAAGGTTGATAAGGTACGGGAATCTCTATCCAAGAGATACTTGCAAAGGAATATTTTTTACTTCGTTCCAAACTTTTGAGAAATCTAGAAGGCGATCTGACTCCACAAAGCTGACCGATCATTGAACAGTGCCAGGTCTCTTTTAGCTGCCGATGGTATTGGATCATGCTTGTTCCGAAAGATTCTTTCATTTCCTTCCTCTCAATAAATCTAACTAATTAATTTCTACAAATGATATTAAAATAATAGATTGCGTTGATTTAGGAAAACATCTACACCTCCAATGCAAGCACAGGTCTTCGAAAGTTGATTGTGGTTGAAGAATTCCAAAAGGTAAGCAAATTGACTTTCAATTTCGGCAACTTTATTCCAAATGAAAAAATAAAAATAAAAATAATTATTGTTGATTTGTCATGATACTTCTTGAATAATGAAAAATAAAATAGAGAACGTGGAGTAGGGAACAATTTCTTTCCTTTATATTTTGAGGACTAGAAGAGAAGATTATTTAAATGCTATGAAGGGAATAGATACCTCAACACTGAAGTTTAATTAAAGATTCAGATTGTCAATGAGACTTGTAGCCGATTTTTTGTCACCTAGTTGGTACCTTCCCAACTGCCGGCCTGGATCATGGAAGAGTCTTGTGATTTTTTTTTTCTAGATAGTTACTATATGCAACCTGTCATGAAGCCTTCTCAGACATTGTTGAGAAATGGTGCCATCTTCATATACGTTTTAAAATCAGTGCTATTTATTACTTAATGGATTTAATTTCGTTCAAAAAGGAAAAATTATGGATCGCTGTAGTCTAAATGATTGGTATTGTAAAGGTTGGAACTTGGAAACAGAATGTTTTGAGATCAAAAATTCGGTGTCAGCAAAAGTGAACAAAAATAAATGCTTGTGACAAATTCTGGAGACTAAACGAAAATTGAAGATTTATTTTTGCTGAAAGAGTTAAAAAGAGCTTTAATAATTCTATATAAAAATAAAATATTATAAATTTTTAGAGATAAAAGCACAAAAATGAGAATTAGGAAAAGATAATGGCTGCAAAAATTCTTTAATTTAACTGCCTGATAAGCATCTTTCATGCATAAGTTAAAGGCTACAAAGTTAGACGAGAGAACAACATCGATCTGTCCTGCACAAATAAGAAAAATGTTATTACAATCTAATCAATAAATGTGCGCACAAAGGTTCTTCCGAAGTAATGCTGACAAAAATTTGCAAACCTGAATTTTTCAAATGAAAATTTTCTAAACCTGATGTTGGCTGCGTGGCAGTTAAAATTTGGAAGAAGAATGTTTTCAATGAAACATTGGATAGTGCTATATATGAACACTAAAATCTTGGGGCTTGAAATTTAAATACCTTAATTGTCAAAGATGAATTGCATTGAAGTTTGCATGTAATTTTTTGTTACATATATAGTGGGAAACATTTTTTTAAAAAATTGTGAACATTTGGGAACGATTGCATTAATTTTTGTCTACGCCCTGGTCCGCCACCCCATGTCACCACCTTATCTCTTCCATGCCTACGCCTCCCTTAATTAATTCCTCGACGCTGCTCCATGGATGTTCGACAAAATTCTACAGAGAATCACAATCACCTAGAATGCCATCATCTTGTGCTATGCTTGGTCTGCTGGACTCACAACGGCTAGCCCTTTTTGCCAAGATGGTGATCTATAAATAGCAAAAAATTATTGGTCGA